>NW_012267241.1:9167830-9170049 GCF_000151885.1 Dipodomys ordii
TTTGGGTCCGGTCGTGGGGCCTGAACTCTGGGCCTGGGAGCTGTCCCTCAGCTCTTCAGCTCAAGGCTAGCGCTCTACCACTTGAGCCACAGTGCCACTTCCGGCTTTTTTCTTTTTGCTTATGTGGTACTGAGGAATCGAACCCAGGGCCTCGAGCATGCAAGGCAAGCACTCTACCACTGAGCCACCTTCCCAGTCCCATGTCTTTCACATTTTTGTGTTCTAACTGGCATTGGACATCTATCCTCTAATCTCAGCCCCTTGAATAGTTTAGGATTATAGATGTGAGTCACTAGGCACTGACTTCATTTGTTTTTTTCATAATGATTGTTGAGGAACCAGCCTGCAAAAATATCTGAAACTTTAATAATCAGTCCTTGAGGGGAAACACCAGCCAGTACCCAGGTCACCCCTGGCTGCTCAAGGATAGATTCTGACTTAGTTCACAGAACTCCACAACACCAAAGCCTCATTAAGCTTGCTTATGAGAAAAGCTCAGAGTGCTTGAGGGTAGATAGGAAGATTGAAGGTGGTGATGGGAGGCAGGGAGGCTGTTCAAAAAGACAGTATTGAGAAGAGCACCTTCCCTCACTGCAGGTCCAGGAGCCGCCTGCTTTGTAACCAAGAATAGCAACAAAAACAAAAAGGCTCATTTAAACCTTGCATTTGCAAGTGTCACTTGCACTGCAATGCCTACAATAAGACAATGTATCAGTGCTAAGATGAAAGTAAAAATTAAGCAATGGCACCCCATTAGTCAGCACTTTCAAAGCTATATTATTGTGAAGTTGGAAAAAAAGAGATCAAGAGGCTATTTAAATGCAAATGTGCCATAAAACCGACTAAGAGGAATGCATCTCCCAAATGCTATTTGCCTTCTTTCCATCAGGCTCAGATTACAATAGTGCTATTTTCCAATCTCTGGGAAAACCTGTGTTACTGGGGTCCAGCTGGTGTGACTCCCTGGGGGGGGTCGCATGAAGACCCAGGGGAAAAAAGAGGGTGGGGCTCCTTTCATGCCCATTTGGCACAGGTGCCCTGTGTTTGGGCTCAGCACCCACCAGGAAGTCTTTGGGCCTGAGGGGTGCTAGTGCCAGGAGGCCCCTTGAAACCCATGGGTTGTCCTCCAGAGCAGTCTGACCTGACCGATGAGCTCCAGTGGGCAGGCAGTTGCTGTTCCCTGACAAGATTCAGCGAGCTGCTCCTCACGAGGCACATGTGACTGGGAGGAAGTGGCTGAGCAGGTCATTGCTAATCCCTGAATTTCCTGCTTTTGCTTCTCAGGAGGCAGTAGAGTCTTTGATTCCATCAAAGTGTGGGCCCAGTGAGACCCAGACTCAGAAGAGTCCATTGGCTTCAAAGCTCCCAGAACTCACTGAACAACTTAAGAATCAATCACCTGGATTAAGATGGTCCTTGAGCCAGGCACTGGTGGCTCACACCTCTTCTCCTAGCTACCTAAGAGTTTAGGGTGAGGAAGATTATGGTTCAAGTACAGCCCAGGCAAAGGAAAGTTTAAGAGACTCCTTTCTCAGCCAATAGTGGGGCGTGGAAGGCCTTATCTGTCATCCTAGTTATGTAAGAGGCTGAGATTGGGAGGGTCTAAGTGCCAGGCCAGCCTAGGCAGAAAGTTCCGAAGATTTCCTCTCAATGGTGCCACAGACTTGTTGTCCCAGCTCCTGGAGAAGCATGATGCAGGAAGACTGTGGTCCAGGCATATGCCCTGGTAGGTAACAATATTCTATCTTAAAAATACATAAAGTGAGCCAGGTACCAGTGGCTTATGCCTGTAATCCTAACTCAGCAGGAGGCTGAGATCTGAGGATCATGTCTTGAAGCCAACTGGGCAGAAAAGCTCCTGTAAGATTCTTATCTCCAATTAACTACTCAAAATGCCAGAAGTGGTGCTGTGGCTCAAGTGGTAGAGGGCTAGCCTTGAACACAAAGAGGCTCAAAGACAATGCCCAGGCCCTGAGTTCAAGCCCCAGGACTGGCAAAAAATAATGGGTTGGGGGAATGGCTCAGTGGTACAGTGTTTGCTTAGGAAGTATAAGACACTGAGTTTAAACCCCAGTACTGCCAAGCTACCCACCAACCACTTTTCAGCCAACTCAATACTGTAAAGGACTCAGGACCCTCCCCATGGGAACAAAGAAAAATAAAAGTGAAAATTAGCCAGGTGCAAATGACATAGCTAGCAAGATCAATAGAAAGCCCAC
>NW_012267241.1:9171183-9171501 GCF_000151885.1 Dipodomys ordii
GCTGCAATGCTTGGTAAGAAATGTACGCATTATCCTGCCCATGTAATTGTAACCCCTCTGTACAGTATGTTCACAAATAAAATAAAAAAAAATAGAAAATTAGCCAGGTGCTAGTGTCTTACACCTGTAATCCTAGCTACTCAGGAGACTGGGATCTGAGGAGTCAGCCTAGGGGAAGGAAAGTCTGTGAGACTCTTATCTCCAATTAACTACCACAAAGCTGGATGTAAAGTGATAGTACACTAGCTTTGGGTGAAAAGGCTCGTGGATAGCACCCAGGCCCTGAGATCAAGCTCCATGACCAACAAAAAAAAAAAA
>NW_012267241.1:9171821-9268895 GCF_000151885.1 Dipodomys ordii
CGCTGTGGCTCAAGTGGTAGAGTGCTAGCCTTGAGCTGAAGAGCTGAGGGACAGCGCCCAGGCCCAGAGTTCAGGCCCCACGACCGGACCCCCCAAAAAAAAGAAAAAAGAAAAAAAAAAGAAAATGTTTCTCCAAACCCTGTGTGTTAAAGCTTGGCTTCCGAAACTCAGTGGGATGTCGAAGCTTAACTATCTGTTTACATGGGAGAATGGAGGAAGGATATAAGTAACTTAGAAGAGAATAACTAATTTGGGGAAAAGATGAATGGATCCTCAGAAGAACAGATGATAGCCCATGCTAAAGTCTCGTCTAAATGCTGACCTTCAGTCTCTTCCCCAGTGGATGATGAGGTTCTGGAAGGAGCTCATAACAATTCTGTTCCTTTCTGGAGAACACATCTTTAGGCAGATGAAACTTCCCACCACATCCCTCTTAGTGCTTTGGAAAAAATAGGTAAGGGTCAGGAGGGCAGAGAGAGATCAGAGGAGACTTGGTCTCTCTGTTTATGTGTGCCATTTACATATGTAGAAAGTCTTTTGAACAATATTGTGGTTTTTTTCTTGAAACACATGCAGTTTTTTAAAGGACTTAACAAGAGACAATGTATCATACCCAGATACTTACTATTTCTATTGTTTATGCCTAATGCTCTGTATTTCCTATTGGTATCATTTTTCACTTCCCTCTTACCTCGCTGAATAATTCCTGATGACAATGTAAAATCATACTAAGAGAAAAAAATCCTAACAAATCAACCAACGCTAACCACAAAAAAAAGACAATGCTAAATATTTAATGTCTGTCCAACTTACTACTTAGGCTATTTCCTAGTACAACCATGCCACCTTCTGGAAAAATCCTTCAAGTACATTATTTTTTTATTGTCAAGGTAATGTACAGAGGGGTTACAGATATATAAGTAAGGTAGTGTGTGTATTTCTTGTCAACCTTGTTACCCATTCCTTCATTTTTCTCTCCTTTTCCCTCTCCTCTACCCCCCTACGCCCAAGTTGCATTGATCATCTCCAACATATTGTCTTGGGAGTATCGCTGTTGCATTTGTTTTCCCTTTGTCCTTTCTCTCACCATTTTGTTGTTCTCCTTCCCCTCCCTAATTCAGATAAGTGTATATACAATACCCAGGGTACCAAAATCAAATACAGTGACAACAAGGGATAAACGATAAGGAGAAGAACACACAAAAGAAACGAGAAATCACATAGTACATTAAAAACAACAACAGCAAAGAAAAGAAAAACCACATGTGTCCATGTCTTAGAGTTCATTTTGCTTAGCATCACCTTATATGGTCATATGTATGTAGCTATTGAGTTATTCTGCTCATCTGCTAAGGTTATCCTAGACGTATACTAATTATTACAAATAAGGGAAACCATGGGGCCTATGTTTCTTTGGATCTGGCTTATTTCACTTAATATAATTTTTCCAAGTCTTTCCATTTCCTAACAAATGGGGCAGTGTCATTCTTTCTGATGGAAGTGTATATATATATATGCATATAGATCACATTTTCTTGATCCATTTATCTAATGAGGGGCATCTAGGTTGGTTCCATATCTTAGGGTTTCTTTTAAATTTTTTTTTTTGGGTCCGGTTGTGGGGCCTGAACTCTGGGCCTGGGTGCTGTCCCTCAGCTCTTCAGCTCAAGGCTAGCACTCTACCACTTGAGCCACAGCACCACTTCCGGCTTTTTTCTTTTTGCTTATATGGTGCTGAGGGATCGAACCCAGGGCCTCATGCATGCAAGGCAAGCACTCTACCACTGAGCCACCTTCCCAGCCCCATATCTTAGGTTTTATTGTTTTTGTTGGTCATGAGGCTTGGACTCAGGGCCTGGGTGCTGTCCTTTGAGCTTTTTGTTCAAGGCTAGAACTCCACCACGTTGAGTCTCAGGTCCACTTCCAGTTTTGGGGTGATTAACTAGAGATATGGGTCTCATGGACTTTCCTGCCTGGGCTGGCTTTGAACCTCGATCCTCAGATATCGCCCTCCTGAGTAGCTAGGATTATAGGTGTGAGCCACATGGCACCTGGCTTGAATTTTTCTATATTTTTAATTACCAAGTTCTTTTTTTTTTTTTTTTTCGTCATAGGTCTTGAACTCTGGGCCTGGGCACTGTTCCTCAGCTCTTCAGCTCAAGGCTAGCACTCTACCGCTTGAGCTACAACACCACTTCCGGTTTTCTGGTGGTTTATTGAAGATAAGAGTTTCGCAGACTTTCCTGCTGGGGCTGGCTTTTAACTGTGATCCTCAGATCTCAGCCTCCTGAGTAGTTACGATTACAGGCATGAGCTATCAGCACCCAGCTAATTGCCAGTTCTTGCTGAAACCCCGCCACAAAGATGCCTTGTGATCCTTTGGCTTGACTTTTCCATGAGGGTTGGGTAAACTTGCTTTATGTCTGACAGGGTGGGAAGAGCCCAACAGAACTTTTTGGTTAAGAGGAAATGACATGTTTAAGAGCTAGCTGCCCAAGCCCTAGCAAGCTCTTGGTTTCACATGAAGTAGCAGCAGCAATCCTTTAGGGGAGATGTTATTCCTTCACCCCTTCGCAAAGCTTCTGAGTCAGTGGAGTCCTCAGTTCACAAAGATCCTCACAAAGGCCTGGGCTTAGCTCACTAAAGGTTTGGCTAAGTTGCCTCAGTCCTAACACCCTCAGGGATCAGTGTTCCCCGATGAGCCTGGCTGGTATTCACTAACTCTTCGCTGTTATGGGCCTGGACATTTTGCCCTCTACTACCTACAACACTCCAGGTTGCCAGGTTGTAGACCTCTGTGGAGCAGTTGGTGGGCAGTTTCACTAATGAAACAGGCTTGGCCTATCTCCACAGGGAAGGCTGGAATCAAATGCTTAAGCTTTCACTGTCCTAGATCCACTTCCAGGTTGGGGGTGACTTCCCCTCAGGCAGGAAGATCCCAGTGGAACAGAAGTGGTAAACCCATTGCTAGTGCTAAGATGCTTCGAGTTCTGATTTCCTTTCCAATGCATCTGCTACCATTTGTTTCCCAGAGCTTCACATAGCTACACATGAGCATCCTAGGGTTTACAGTGGGCCTGACAGGGTGTGGTGCATTTACACCATCTCACCTAGAATGAAACCAGAAGTCGGATTTTAGCAGATGGAGAGGAGATGAGGGCATTGTGGTGGGAGATCCAGAGCACCAGGGCAGAGGTGCAGAGCTGGGAACATAGAGCAGGCTTGCGTGACTCATCCTGACTGCTGACAGAGAGGAGAAGGAAAGAAAGCCAAGGAAGGGACCCAGAAGAGGAGTGAGGCTTCAATGGACATCAGTCCCTGGAGACCATGAGGGGACCATGTGGAGAGAAGCCATAATGGAGCTGGGCTGCGGGGCCCTGCTTGTGCTATTCCCTCCACCTAGAACAATCTTTCTTCTGATTTTCCTCCATCCAACTTCTCACTTTCTTGGGGAAGCCTGCCTGACTACTCACCTGCTCAGAACACACCCAGGCCCTGACTGCATTCTGTATTTTTCCTTCCTGGTCCTTATAGGCTATCAAAAGCTTATTGGATTATTTTCAGCGGGCTGTTTCACATGTTCTTCTGGAAGAAGCATTGAGGAAAATAGAAGGAAGTATCCACGTGTATCTTGTTCATTGCTAGGGATGTTTGAGCTCAGCTGGCTGCTCAGCAGACTTGTAAGGCAACATGCTCCACAACTGCCATTGTTCCAACATTCCCAAGACAGTGTGTAAATAACACTGACTGTGCTTTGCTTACACAAACTCTAGAGCCCCGTATTAATTACCGGCCGCCTGCCTGGAGTGTTGCTCTGTGTGTGTGTGTGTGTGTGTGTGTGTGTGTGTGTGTGTGTTAGCAGAGGAAACAGGAGCAGAAAGGCTGAGCCAACATCCATTAAAATAGCCCAAAGAAATAAACCTATAGCAAATAGCAAAGCTTGAGTGGTGGGACTGGAGACGAAAAGAAGAAGAGAAGAAGAGAACACCTCTGAGACCCTTTTTTCCTTCATGAATTTTTATTGTTATGATAAATAAAGGTGATTACAGAGGGGTTAAAGTTATATAAGTAATGAGTACATTTCTTTGGGGACAGTGTCATCTCTTTCCTTGCTCTCTTCCAGTTTTTACTTCCCATTCTCACCCACAAGTTATATAGTTCATTTTCAATATCGTGTCTAGAGAGTATCACTTCTGCATTTGTTCACCCATTGTCCCTCCATTTCTATGCCCCCTTGACCTGCCAAAGACAGATAAATGAACAAATGAGACAAGAAAAGAAAACAAAAATAACAACAAATAAAAAGCTTCTTGTTTCTATATCCCGGAACTCATTTCAATAAATACTTTTATGTGACCAGATGCATACAGACATTGAACCTTCGTGTTCCTCTTCTAAGAATATCCTTCTTTTGTCTCACTGTGTGTGAGTGCCTAGAGACCTCTATAATGTATCATGTCCCAACACCTTTATGTTTTTAGCCATCTAGTATGTTTACTTGTAGATTATAGGCACATTCTAGCGAACACAACTGGACCCTTCTGAGATATGGGGGACGGGGTAGTCACAACATGGGTGGGATCTTCGGCCATTTGCTAACCTCCCATAGGCTGCAGTGACCTGGGCTACCTAGAACACCTCTGGTAGCCCAAGGACGCCTTGAGGGCTGTTGGGAGGAGGCAGTTGACCACCCCTTGGGTCAGGCCCACAGCCAGGGTTTTACCCCTCTGTTTTCTAATGCTATTTCCACAAGAGGCTTAAAACTAGCGGTGGGACCACTGACTCCGGAAAGTGGGAGACCTAGCACAGTGTTCCCCAGCCTGCTTTGAAACTGCACTAACCTATAGCGAGCCCCTGTGCCCCTAGAGACCACCTTGGGGAGGGGTTTTTCTGGATGAGGGGTAGCTCCTTTATAAAATTTCAGCCTCTCACACTCTGAACTATTTCATACCATAGCCTTGAAGAAAGGTGTCCATGATTTTTAAAAAAGGAGAGAAAAAAAGAGGTTTATAAGTCACCTGCAAGGCCCTGGGCAGCCTCTACCTGTGGTCTCATGGACATTATTACCCACCTGTTCAGGGACCAGCTGGGATCCTGGTTCCCCCAACAGCTGCAGATGACCCTGTGGGAAGAATTCCTGGGCTCTGAGTGAGGCCTGTTGTTCCCCCAGAGACACCTGCAGGCAGAGTGTGCATGAGTCAGTTTTTCCCTCTCTCTCTCTCTCTCTCAGGATTGGGGACAAATCTCTTGACCTCTAGCCTGTGCGAAAGCCTTATCTAGAAAGGAGGGCCTTGGATTAGACACCTTAGTTGCTTGGCACCCATAGATATTTCCCCCAGGGGGCGCTCTGCCCACAGAAGTTTGCTTCTTCATCTCACATCCCAGGCTGCAGTTGTGTTGGGTGACAAAGGTGTTTGCCTAACCAGTCTCTAGACATGAGTCCTTAGGGAATCCACCTTCCACCTGGGGAATTCCTGATAAACCCTTTTCCATTTTAGACGTGTCAAAGCATAAGATTCAACATCCTCTCATTAAACAAAGGAAGTTGTACCCTCCATAGCTCACCATCTTCTCTTGTCCTTGTCAGTGCCCCCTCCAAATCCTGCTCTGCCTGTCATCAGCCTGTGTGTAGGATATCTTGAATTTAGTCTTTTTGATGTCTTCTGGGCCCCCTGCAGCCTTTTCAGGCGCAAAGCCAGTGGGGGAGCCAAGAAAGCACCCCAAACTGATGCCATGTAAGGATGAAGATGATGTCAAACTAAAGGGCACAGCTTTTGCCCAATCTTGCTTTTTACTGAAGGCTTGTCCTGTAGATGTATTCCAGTGTCATGGAAACCCTCCTTGGAATTCCTTTCTGGAATTATCAATTCAAGGGAGAAAGGTGACATTTGATATAGACCTGCTTCTCTTTCTCTAGTTCCTCTCTCCCTATGCTACTTTCTCTCTCTCTCTCTCTCTCACTCTCTCTCTCTCTGTCTCTCTCCTCTCTTCCCTCTGTCTCTGTTTCTTTCTGTCTCTTTGACTCATCTCTGTCTGTCTCCTATGTCTGTCTGTCTTATGGAGAGACATATAAACTTTTAGGTTACACTGGGGTTTGGAATTTTCCACTTTTCTTTCATGTGATGCTCTTGGGAAAATAACAGATCATAAAGTTATGTTCTTGTCTTCTATTAGCTGTCAGGTATTCAGAGGTTCAATGATCAAACCTGCATTTGTTGGGGAGGCCTCCCATCACCCCTACTCTACAATAAGTATTTACTGACACCCAGATCAGTTGCTAAGCTGAGGCTAAATCTCCTCCTGGAGGATGAAATTAATCTGGGATGAATGAATCTAATCTCATAAAGGGAGGCACAGTGAATTCCAGGATCACATCTATTGAGGAATCTCCGTAATGGCTTTGGGGCAGGTTTTCAGCTCCACATTCTCACTGTTTGGTGTGTGTGTGTGTGTGTGTGTGTGTGTGTGTGTGTGTGTGTACTACTTTAGGAAGAACTAGGCTGGCCCAAGTCCTATTCCTATTGGTAAATGACACCTGGCTCTTCATTCCCCAGTGTGGTGTACAAAATCTGGACCAGGCTTGAAAAAGGGCATCAGCTGTAGTGTTCCAAACACAGTAACATACACAGCAGGGCTGGGGCTTAGGAGCAGATGGTCCCTTGTGGTCTCCTCTGGCCTTACCACACCCCTCCTCCCAACCACACCCTGCCCACGTTCCAGTCCATTCAAATCCTGCTGAATTAACAACCTCTTGCACAGAAGCCGCATTCTTCCAGCAGCTCTGACTCCTTGTTTCCTGCAGTTAAAAATAGGTGGAAACTTACAGAAAACATCACACCTTTAGGTTTCAGAGGCAATTCTAGTCATTCTGGGGGATTTCTGCTTTAAGGATCCATAATGTGTGTCAGTAATTAAAGCCTGCTATTCTCTGGCAAATGAATTCCTTTTAGGAGCGCATTATTTCAGACTTTAAAAATAGTAAATGACTTATTCCTAGTGGGGCCTGTGGCCTTCAGGAATGGGTTACTACAAAGCCCTCACCATGAGAATCTGAGGTCTCAGGGCTGCAGGAGTCTCTCTCATTCATCAGGAAGGATGATGAAGGAGGCCCCAGCATTAATAATAATAATAATAAAACAACTGTGTGTCACCCTAAGGGTGTTGACTCTACGTAATCAGACCACTAAGTGATGAAACCTTGTTGGGTCTGTTCAGTTGGGGATGTGTGTGCGCATGTGTGTGTGGCGCGGGGGGGGGGAGGAAGGAGGCAGTGATGGTACAGGGGTTGGAAGACAGGGCCTTATGCTTGTGAGAATGGTGTTCTACCACTTGACCCACAACCTCAGCATGGGTTGTCTTAAACGTAGAAAAAAAAGAGTGTGCTTTCACTGAAAATTAGAACCAAGTGCAATGGACTCAACCCATGGTGAGTGCAAAGCAGATAAGTACAGCCAGAAGACAAAAGACTCCTTAGCTGTGTCATGTAAGAAGGCCATTGGAGACAACGGTCAAAGTAGTCTCTCTGAGAACAGAGAAATCAACTGACTTTTATGATAAGGAAATAAAATCAGGTTCTTAGACCCCTAGGTTTAAAGGCCAGGAGCCTCAAGATAGGTCCAGCCACTCACACCCCCTATACCAAATAAAAAGATAGGGTGATAAGCAGAGAAAGATGTATTATATGGCAGCCATGGTGAGACCCCAGCCTTCTGGCAGCCTGTAGAGGCCTAAGATAATCACTGCTGGGGCGGGTGGGGGGAGGGGGGAGAGGAGTGTTCAGGATAGTCTGTCCGGTGTCCTGGGAAAAGAAAGGGGGGTTGACGGGGGAGATTACATTTCTTCAATGACATATTCTGCCTCCATGGAGTGTCATGAGGCCAGCCTGTGGCATGATTACCTGCCCCCTGCCCCCCACCAAAAGAGTCCAAGGGAGTTAGTGAGGGTGCTACTCCCATTCACCCATCCTCCGAGGCTTTATGTCCAGTGGCAGCTATGCAGGTGGAAGCCACTCAGTCTTGGTCAGTTTATACATTGAGCACTGAGGGAGGACTTTATCTTTCCATTTTCTCCAGGTTCTTTGGCCAGGCTGCAAATGAAAGTGACATAAAACAGATGAACAAGAGAAACACTGGATATTATGACATACATAGACATAGCAGTCCCCCAAAATATATAACTTAAAAAGAGTCAATTGATTGAAGCTTACATAGAGCATCCTGAGCTGCAGGAGGGAGTAGGGGCCAGGGGCTCTGGAAGGTGCTAGGTGGAGAAGAGAGAAGAAGAGAGGAGAGGGGAGGGGAGGGCAGGAAAAAGAAGAGGAGGGGAGGGAATGTTTGACATGTAGTGCCTTGTTATGCAGGTTAGTCTCTCAGGTGATTCATGTTCTCTACTGACAGCTTTCTTAATGTAGCTGTCTTTCATAGGTTTAACTGTCTTTTGGGAAAAAGCAGCTTTTCAGAGTGACTCCCATATCTGCAATTCTCAGAATAACCTGCTCAAAATACACCGAAGAACTATATTTGGGGTGGCATATTCTGGTCTCCTACAGTCACATTTTGAGGCAATGCATCCCAGCTCATAGCTGGGCCACTTAGGGGGCCACTTAGGAGTAGTCTATGCATGGGTGGGTTGGGAGGTACCTGTAGTTCCCCAGGAATTGCACTTTTCATTAACCCAGGAAAACTTGCCTTTACACACTGAGACCTGGCCCTCACACCACGCAGAGTTTGGAGAGTATGAGCCGTAGGCTTATTACAAGTTTGTGATATTGTCACAAAAAGGAATTTTAGAACACATTGAGATAGAAACCAAGAAGGTCTATTAGCAAAAGAAAGGAAGGTAGTACACATGCAGACGTGGGAAACAGAAAAGACAGGCTCACAGATGCTCCTTTCAAACCCGATGTCCACACTTGAGATAAATATTTTCCTTTGTAAGCACTTTTGTGATCAAAAGAGTCATTTCTCAAAAGTATTATTCCTGGGACAGGTGTCTTTAAGATATTCTTGCTCAGTTCCAAGTGTGCTCTACTATTAAGGCAAGTAGGCCAAGTCAGAGCTCTTTTGTTTATTGACTGATTGACCTTGCTATGTGCTGCAGCTCAGTGAGGAAATGTAAAGCTAAGAACAAATAAAGTATTGCCTTTTTTTTTTCTAGTTCTGGAGCTTGAAGTCAGGGCCTGGGCACCGTCCCTGAGCTTCTTTTGCTCTAAGCTAGTACTCTACAACTTGAACTACAGTACCACTTCTGTTTTTTTTTTCCTGTTTATGTGGTACTGAATAATGGAACCCCAGGGTTTCATGCATGTTAGGCAAGCACTCACTACTAAGCCAGATTCTCAGTACCTTGTATGCTTGTAATCAAGCTATATTTTCTTTTTCTTTTGTTTTTGGTCTGAGACTGGGATGTGAATTTAGTGTCTGAAGCTTTCACTCATTGGCTGGCTTACTACAACCTAAGCCATGCCTCCAACCCCTAAGCTATTGCTTAATACAAATGTTTATTTCTGACTGTTATTTTCACATCTCATTTCCCTCGATCTATCCTGCCTCAGTTGCAATTTGGTAAACTCTTTCTAAACACATGAGGAGGCCACCAACCTGCTGTATCTGACAGTCAACCCAGAGCTTGTAGCCCAACAGGAAAGGGACTGTTTGGGATCTTTTATGCTCTGGTCTTGGATGCAAATACAAATGAAGTCCTCAAAGGCTAGAGCCCTTTCTTTATGCAAGCCTTGAGCTAGTTCTGGAGGCTTGCAGGTATATAAAGAGTCTACTGTTCTCCTCTTCCATCTCTTCCCTATCCTCTATCCTCTTCTCATTTAATTCTTCACCTCTAGATATTCTACCAACTGAATTATCCAGGCTCACAATTCTCCACCTCTTGCAGCTCAGTGAAATCCTCCTGCCATCACTGGGCCTTTCAAGTACATCCATGATGGGAGGGGCTGGCCCAGATGCCTCAACCACCTGGGTGTAGGATCTTTGCAGGATTCTACACTGCTCCACTTCTCCATTCTGTCAAAGCCCCCAGCTGTTTATTAACCCAGAGGCTTAGCTCCCTGCTTGGCTGTGTGATCTCAGCTAAGACTTCCTGAAAATCAGCCTTCCTTCATCCCTGCACTGGAGCTGAAGAGAGCTATATGAAGGCAGAGGAAGCCTAGGTTCTTCATGACAATTATTTTTTGGTATCCTTATCAAAATGATGAAGACATGAGCAGGTACCCCCCCCACCTCCATACAGTAGCAGTCTGAGGGCTACCCAGAAAATCCCATGGCCTACACCCAGCCAAGTATCCCAGGAGAGGAAGGTGGGGGGCACTCTTTAGCTTGTTTTTGCCTCTTGGACCTGAGACTGGAGCAGTGGCCAAGGTAAGGGGTATCTGGGCTCTCAGGCAAGCATGCTTTACCTTACACCATTTGGATTGAAAGGGCTGTGTACTGTTAAAGTCTGGATATAATTTAGAAGTGTTAAAGGCTTCATCCCTAGGGTGAAACTATTGGAAGCTGTAGTGTCTTTAAGAGGTGGGGCCTGGTCAGAAGTCCACAGGTCATGGGAGGCATGGCATGGAGGAGATTTTGGATTTTCTGTCATCTCCTTTCTTTCTTGCTTTCCAGACAAAGGTGAGTCTTTTTTGTTTTGTTTTGTTGTTGTTTAAAAAATCTTCTATAGTCTTTGGCCATGATGTACTGCTTTACCATAGGCCCAAAGTAATGTGGCTGACAGAGCTTTCAAAACGTTGATCTTCCTCAGGTTTATTATAGTGACTGAAAGTGGACTAACACACTGTGCTCTGAAATGCAGATGCTCAGAGCGCTGTACTGGCTGTTCTCATCTACGGTGCTTCTGTACGGTTTGCAGGCACTTTCCATCAGGTACCGTCTAGTCTAGCAGCCCTAATAACATAGTTTGGCACATCCTCCCTCTGTTGCTATGGGCTGGGAAGGGGAACTGAAGGGCAAGATTGACCTAAAAGCAAAGGAGCCAGGATACTGATGCAGACACATGCCACATGAGTCCGCTCACCTCTTTATCTAGTCAGGTCCATTATAATCACTGTCTGGGGCCTTAAGGAGGAAGAAGGAGACCAAAGAGAGGGTAGAGTGATAAAAATGTGAGCAGTGATTGACTGTTGCTGGTTTTGAAGATAAGGTATGCAGAGGTGGAGGAACCAATAAAGAACGCAGGAGCCCTTTACCACTTGGAAAGGCCAAGGAACTATCCCCCAATACCTCTCCCCCTAAGAACCTATAAAATGGAACTGTCCCCTGCAAACATCTTACTTTTAGCTCATATCAGACTTCTGGCCAACAGAATTGCAAAATAATGCGTCTGTACTGTTTTAAGCTGCAGAGTTTTTGGTAAGTTGTTGCAATAGCCTTTGGAAACACATAGAGATGGTAAAGGTGGGGAACCCCTTGTAAGCCTGGCATGTTGTGAGATGCGCTACTGACTTCATAAAGGAGACTCTAACAGCTGTCCTAAGATATGTTCCAAACCTCCAAATATTTGCAAATGTTAAGTGAAAGGGAAATAAAATGGAATAGTACACTTCTTCTTATTTGTCCTGCTGAGAATAGCTAAGGCACCAGAATATTCTAACATCAAACAACACAGGACGACACTGAAAGGTGGGTAAAGAAGTGAGTAATTAGGACCAAGGAACAACATGATGGCATGTTTTGTTTTGTTGCTTGATGTAACTTGTACTAGATTCTGGTCATGGCTGAAACCTGGAGACACTAATACACACACACACACACACACACACACACACACACACACACACTGCAAAAAAAAATCCAAAAAGTCCATCAAGGGAGCTTGAACCAAAGAAGATGAAAATATTCCAAATTTGAGAAAAGATATAATCCTACAGATTCACAAAGCTGAGAAAGATCTCAAACCCAAAGAAAGGTACAAGATGTACAAAATCACCATTCCAAAAACTAAACACAAAGAAATAATTTCTATTCAGTGAGAGAAAAATGACACCTTGTATACAAGGAAAAGCTATTCACATGACATTGAATTTTCTCATCAGAAACCACAGAGGCCACAGGAAGTGGCACAACATTTTTCAAGTGTGAGAAGAAAAGAACTGTCAAACCAGAATTCTGCATCCAGTGAAAATATGCTTTGGGAATGCCAAGTAAATAAAAATATTCTCAGATGAAGAAACACAAGACAATATGTTGTCCACAGAATCACGCCATAAGAATGGCTAAAAGAAGTTCTTAAAACAGAAATGATGGAAGAGAGAATCTGACTCCCTGTCTTATTTCATATATTAAAAAAATTATCTCAGGGCTGGGTATGGTGGCATGTATGTGCACCCCCAGCTATTTGGTCTTTCAGTGTTTGGTTTGTTTGTTTGTTTTGCCAGTCCTGGGGCTTGAACTCAGGGCCTGGGCACTGTCCTGGAGCTTCTTTTGCTCAAGATGAGTACTTTACTGCTTGAGCTATAGAACCACTTCTGGCTTTTTCTGTTTATGTGGTACTAAGGAATCAAACCCAGGGCTTTTTGCATGGTAGACAAGCACTCTACCATTAAGCCACATTCCCATCCCGAGCCCCAGCCCCAGCTACTTGGGAAGCTGAGGTAGGAAGATCACTTAAGCCCAGGAGTTTGAGACTAGTATGGACTATATAATGAGCCCATGGTACACATAAAACTAAAACATAACTATAGACCTAAGTTTAAGAGTACTTAGAAGAAAGAGAACATGGGAATACATCTTTGTGACTTCACTTTTGGCAATGGTTTCTTTTGACACCAAAGCACAATCCTTCCCCACCCCCCCAATTATACTCCATTAAAATTAAAAACCAAGATCTTCACAAAAGAATATCATTAAGAAAGTGAAAACAGTCCATCCAATGGCAGAAAATATTTTTAAATCAAAGCCAAAGGAATTGAAAAAAACAAACAAACAACACTTCTCTAAGATATTCAAATAACTAATAAGCAGAGGAAAGAGGGCTGGTTCAACAGCATTAGTAATCGGGAGATCAAAGCAGAACCATATTGAAATACCTCTTCATATTCACAAAGGTGGCTGTGATGGAACAAAAGTAATAGGTATACAATAACCCTGAAATGAATGACAGTGAAAATACAACAAATCAAAATGTGAATGTCAAGAAAGACAGTGTTGAGGGGAAAAAAAGCTACATAAATGCTTATATATAAAAGAACAAAGAAAGAAGGGGGAGAATGCAGTCATAAAATTTAATGCAATCCTATAAAATTTAAGAAAAGTAAGGGAAGGGGTAGATAAAAGGGATGGGAGGGAATGTTAAAAAAAGGCGATATTGATCAAAATTCATTGTATTCATTTAACTGTTTTTTTTCACTAAAATACTCCTTTTTATTCATTTAACTGTTTTGAATGGCAATTCCTTTGTACATCTACTTAAAGATAAAAAATAATGATGAGTTAGTGAATATGTTAATTAACTAAGTTGAATCATTCAGCAACACACCATATTTCAAATCATAATGTACAGAACAAATATTAACTAAAGTAATTAAATATTTGTTTTTCAAAGGACATCTCAAATCAATATGTAAATCTTGGATTGAGAAACCAGATCAAAATCAGCCCAAAGCAATCAGATTAAAGGAAATAAGTATGGAGATAAAGCAATGGAATTAAGAATGAAAATACACACAACTATGTTTATTGCAGCATTATTTACCATAGCTAAGATATGGAACCAACGCAGATGCCCCTCAGTAGATGAATGGATCAAGAAAATGTGGTATATATACACAATGGAATTCTATGCATCCATCAGAAAGAATGACATTGCCCCATTTGTTAGGAAATGGAAAGGCTTGGAAAAAATTATATTAAGTGAAGTAAGCCAGGCCCAAAGAAACATAGGTCCCATGGTTTCCCTTACTTGCAATAACTAATACATGTCCAAGACAAGTAGAAACGGTCAGATAAGTTGATGTTAGGCAAAATGAACCCCAAGGTAAGGACTCAAATGTTTTTTCTTTCTTGCTATTGTTTCTAACATATTTATAAGATGATTTCTTTGTTGCTTTGTATGTCCCTCCTCCACGGTATAACTCCTGTTTTCACTGTATTTGATGTTGGTATAATTTGTGGAGGGGAAGGGAAAAAACAAATCGTTTATGGATATAGGTGGATCCATTGCAACAATGAGATGTACAAGACATTATGTCAAAAATGAACTTTACAACTTTGGCACAGGGGTGTGGGGGTTGGGAGCAGGGCTGGGGAGGCGGGAACAGGAGATGGGAAAGGATGGTAAGGGGAAACAAAGGAGGAGGCAACAATGCTTGATAAGAAATGTACTCATTACCTTGCTCATGCAATTGTAACCCCTCTGTACGGTATTTTCACAATAAAAAAAATAGAAAAAAGAAAAAAATAATAGAAAAGAATCACTGAAAGCAAAATAGACTTACTGAAAAGATCAATATTACTAACAAACTCCTAGCAAGCTAACAAAGAAAATAGAGAGGCCAGGCAAGGGTGGACCATGCCTATAACCTAGCACTTAGAGGCAGAAGGAAACTTGAAAGTTCAAGGTCAGCCTGGCCTATATACACAAGACCCAATCTCACAAAAACAAAGTAGAGCAGGGAGAAGAAGATAAAACAGCAACATCAGGAGTGCAACAATGGAGAAAATTACAGACTCTGCAGACATTAAAAAATCAACAACATAGCTGAACTTGACCAGTTCCTCAAAAGGAAAAAGCCACCAAATTCACTCCATGTGAAATACATCATTTAAATTCCCCTATAATCACTTAGAAAAGTTAAATCTGTAGTTAAAAAGTACTGTAAGAGGAGTTTCCAGGTCCAGATGGTTTAATTGGGGAGGTCTAGTAAACATTTAAAAGATTCTAAAGTAATTCTATATAATCTCTTCATAAAAATTGAAAGGAGAGAATACTTCCCAATCTAATTTATAAAGGCAGAATTAACCTAAAAACTATACAATGGTAGTACAAGGAAGTAAACAGTAGAACAATATCCCTTGTAAATACAGATGAAAAAAATCCTTAACAACATACTATCAAACATCACCCAACAATCTATAATAAAATTCTATATAAAGACTTAGGGAACTAATTATATACCTTGTTCAATATATGAAAATCAATGTAACCTACCATGGTATTATCTTCATATTGCTGTGGTAACAAATTACTACAAAGTAGTGGTTTAAAAACACACTGAAAAATTCTAAAGATTCTAAGTCCAAAATGAATTTCATTGGGCTAAAATTAAGGTGTAAGTAAGGCAAGGTTTTAGAGGATAATTTGACTTTTTGAGATAGCATGACCCTCTCTGGAGGTTTTTATAATAACTTACCTTCTAGACTCTCAAAGATTCACTTGAATCTTCTATGGAAGGTCTTAGCCCAAGATTTTGGGCTAAAATGTAAAATAAGTCTCCCCAGCTTCAGATTTTCAAATTTCATCACACAAATCAAACAATCCTGTGTGTACAAACTAAAGTAGGGCAAAATTATCTATGTGCTGATTACTCAAAATATTTTGTTTTCCCCTGGACATTAGAACTAGAACATAACCCATCTTGTGTCATAGCAACATAGCCTCCTGGAGTCTCTGGGTCTGGGCACTGTTGCTCAGCTCTTCAGCTCAAGGCTAGCACTCTACCATTTGATCCACAGCACCACTTCTGGTTTTCTGGTGATTTATTAGAGAGAAGAATTTCATGGACTTTCCTGTGTAGGCTGGCTTTGAACAGCGATCCTCAGATCTCAGCCTCCTGAGTAGCTAGGATTACAGGTGTGAGCCACCTGCACCAGGCTCACTGTGGTTCGAAAGTCATTGGTACCCATCCTTTAAACTGTAGCATTGCTTTATGTATATATGTATGTATGCATGCATGCATGCATGTATGTGTGCATGTATGTATTTATGCTGTTCCTGGGTCTTGAACTCAGCCTGGGTACTGTCCTTGAGCTTTTATTACTCAATGTTAGTGTTGTACCACTTGGGCGATGTTTTCTCCTGATTTTTGGTGGTTAGAGATAGGAGTCTCATAGGCTTCACTGCCAGGACTGGCTTTGAATCACAATAATCAGATTTCAGCCTGCTGAGTTGCTAAGATTACAGGCATGAGCCACATGTTTGCTCATTTTTTTACTCCTTTGCACACCAGGCTCTACTTTTGATTATGTTCTCAGCTCAAGGGTTAGTTTTGCTTTCAAAATCTTCAGAGAAAATTCTTCCTGAATCTCTGCTGCCACTGTTAGTTCCAATAGGTTCCCACTCAACAGACAGTGACTTTTTTGGGACTTAGGTCAGCTCATGCTACTCCTAGTCTCCAAATCACATTCATATTTAAATCAAAAGTCCTGGCTACATGGTCTGACTTCTGTCTGCTTCTCATCCCTGTCTTGGACCCTGTCCCTCTCATTATACCTGGCCATCCTACCTTGCCTAGTCTTGCAACTTTCTGGTCTTGCTTCTGTTCCAGAGCTTTGCCTCCACTGTTCCTCGATGTCAAACATTGCCCAGTAGACACATGGCTTGGTCTGTAGTGCTTTTTGGGCTTGGCTCAACTACACCTTCCTCAGGTAGACTGTTCACTGCTCTAGAACTTCCCTTTAGTCATTCTGCCAACTGCTTTAGTTTTCTTCATGGCACATTCTACACTGGTGATTTGTTTTCATCGGTTTCCCTCCCTGTGTCATAGAAGTTCCATGAGGACATTCTAAACCTTTTAATGGCGAACAGTGTGTAGCCGGTGAATACACACCATTAAAGAATGTAAACAAATATTGCTCCTGAGATTGTTTTTGCCTCTTTTTTTCCTGTCTCATGTCCTCATACATTGCCCAGAACTTCCTGAACAGTTAGGCAATAATGGAAAGAGCAGGCATCCTTGTTTTGTTCTTGATTTAAATAGCAAGGTCTCTAGAGGTTTATCATCAAATATAATTCTGCCTGTTGGGTTAACAAGGAAGAGTGCTTTTGAAGATGCTTTTTTAAACACATGTATTTGATTCAAGTTCTTAGTTCTGTTTTATCAAACATCCACTGCATCTGTGGCTGCCTAACTTCACATCCCGAGCCTTTCTTCTCCTCTCACAGCTGACTTCCCAATTTGGCCAGTGAAACAATACAATTACTAATAAAGATAGTGTGCCTTTGTCTACAACCCCTCCAGCCCCCACCCCAAAAAGTACAGCATGGTGTTGCTTGCTATCTTGTAGCCTGGAAAAGGTGCAAAGCTGAGGGCAGAAAAAGAAAAGTTCTATGATGCAGCTCAGGCAGTAGGGGAAGCGGGTGTGCAGGGCAGACCTGTACTGTGTCCACCCCTGGAGCAGGAGAGCAGGGGGAGGGGAGAGAGCGCCAGCCCCTCCCCATGGCCCCCATCAGGTCTCTCAGGGAGCCTCCTGGAGGAAAGGCTGAGTTGCCTCTGCCACCTGGGCAGGAGTGATAGACTGCGTTACAGATGTGCCTTGTTTTGAAGAGTTAACAGGGAAGGTGACAGGATGGAGATTAGTTTAGTGGCTGAGAGCTTGCCTCTCATGTTTGAGGCCCTGAGTTTAAAAAAAAAAATAGGTGGTAGCTAGGCATTGGTAGCTCATTCCTATAATTTTAGCTATTCAGGAGGCTGAGATCAGGATAGTGGTTTGAAACCAGCCCAGGCAGAAAAGTCTAAAAGACTCTCTCCAAAGTAACCAGCAAAAAAGGCTTGGCTGGAGACATGGCTCAAGTTGTAGTGTTCCAGTTAAATAAGCGAACTGAGCAAGAGTGAGCACAGCCCTGAATTCAGATTCCAATACTGAAACAAAAGGTGGTGTAGGAGCCTTTCCTGGGGATTTGGCCTCAGAGCTCTTCCTCTGTCCTACTCCAGCAGGAAAGACCAAGGGTGAGACTGACCAGAGATCTTCCCTGCTCTATTCCACCCCTACCAAAACACAGGCAAAGGAGGGGAGAAGAGAGGAATAGCTTTGAGTCGAGTTCAAGACTCAATGTCCGAAGGAAAGAACATTTCAAAAAAGTTTGTGGGACAGGCCAGAAGTGTTAGGGGAGTTGCTCCTAAGTGAAGAGGGCTCCAAAGTATTGCTATGGGTGGCACAGTTACAGGAACAAATAAAACCATCTCAGGTGCTGTCTCCCCATAAATCCATTCCATTCATAGTTGGCTAAATGGGTTCCAGAAACTGCACCAGCTCTGCCAGTGCAAGTCCCCCTGGGGAGTCCTGGGCACAGGAGGTGTTTGAGGGATTGATGCCCAATGGCTTACCTTTGGTTTGATCCACTGCTGTGACCTCTTAAGCTCAAACACATAGCTGTAACAAGCAGACCTTGCAGAAATGGTTCAGGTCATCTGATGCTGCCTGCAACACCTTCATAGCCAGGTTAGTGCCACTTCCTGAGCAAGGGAGCTCCAGCTGAAGGAACGGTCATATAGCATGGCAGGACTTCTTTCCTTTTTAAGGAATGCATATTAATTGTATATGTACACAGTATTTTAGTTCATCCATTCATGTGTGGACATTGGTGCTGCTTTGACTTGTTATTGTGAGTAGTTAAGTGAGTAGACAATACTGGGCAAAATCTGAGACTTTGCTTTCAATTGTTTCGGATACAGAGCTATCCAAATTTGATGGCTCATCAAATTTTGTATGTGTGAACCCCCATATTTTCCATAGCAATTTTACCTTCCTATGTCCCCACTAGCAGTATACATGGTTCCAGTTCATTGACACTTCCCGTGTTTTAAAAAATACTAGTCATCCTATTGAATGTAAGGTGCTATCTGCCCAATTTTGCTTGGTATTTGATGATCGATAGAATTTTTAAAGAAATATCTAGTCTTTTTCTTCTGTTTCTCTTCAGTATTAGAGATTAACACTCAGAGACTTGTAGTTGCAAGACAGATGCTCTACCACTTGAGCCACATCTCTAGCTCCTTTTTAAGTTGGCTATTTTTGGTAGGGTCTAGGTTTATGTCATTAGGTCTGGGCTGTGATCTTGCTGTTTTTGCTTTCTTCTAGTCATTGTGATTCACCCATAGCTGGGATAACAACGGTATTCACTGTGCTCAATTATTGGTTAAGAGTCTCTCAAATTTCTTTTTGCTTGGGCTGGTCAAGATCACAAACTCCCGACTTCTACCCCTTTAGTAGCTAGAATTGTAAGGTTGAGACATTGTGCCTATAACTCCCTACCCAACCCTTTCTTTGTTGGTCTTGGAGCTTGAACTCAGGGTCTGGTCACTGTCCCTGAACTTTTTTACTCAAGGCTAGTGCTCTACCTCTTTGAGCTACAGTGCTACTTCTGGTTTTCTAGTGATTAATTGAAGAGTCTCAAGAACTTTAATGCCAAGAACTTTAATACTCAGATCTCAGCCTCCTGAGAAGCTAGGATTACAGGCATGAGCCACTGGCCCCTGGCTTTTTTTTTTTTTTTTTTTGCTAGGTTGTGGGGCTTGAACTCTGGACCTGGGCACTGTCCATCAACTCTTCAGCTCAAGGTTAGCACTCTACCATTTGAGTCAGAGCACCACTTCTGGCTTTTTCTGTGTATGTGGTGCTGAGGAACTGAACCCAGGGTCTCATGCATACAAGGCAAGCACTCTACCACTGAGCCACCTTCCCAGTCCCTTTTGCCTACTTTTTAATCAGGCTATTTGACTTTTTGTTGCTGAGTCATAGTTGTTTGAACATTCTGGATATTTACCTTATCATTTGTGATTTGCTTTCTCTTGTTCACAGTTTTTGTGTTTGATGCAGTCCCATTTGTCTAGTTTTAATTTTGTGAGGCTTTTGGTACCATATTTAAGAAGTCATTCCCAACTCCAAAGTCATGAAACATGTCCCCTTCATGTTGCCATAGGATTTAAAGTGTTTACACTAAGTTCGTTACTGTTTATGGCTGTAAGCTAAGGGTTCTCATTCTTCCTCACATGGATACAGCCTTCCCAATGCTACTTGTTGAGACTGTTCTTTCTCAAGTGTTCTTGGCACTCTTGTTGAAGATCCATGGCCACCTATGTGAGAGTTCATTACTAGGATATTTGGTGATAAATCTTGAAATGGAATAGTCTGCTTCTTTCCACTTCACACTCTTTTCAAAACTTGCAGTTATTCTCCTCCATAAAATTGTAAAGTTATCTTGCTTATACTTACAAAAAAAATCAGGCTGAACCTTTGGTGTGCACTGTCACACCTGTACATCTATTTCAGGAAACTGACATCTTAACTACATGGCACTTTCCAATCTATGTATATGAATTTTCTCCACTTGTTTAGATCTTTATTCCATCACCACTGGATAGTTTCATTATAGATGTACCGTATATGTACTTTTTTCCATTAAATTTTTAAGCAACTATAAATGATACTGTATTTTTAATATTGGTGGCTAATGATGTAGATCATCTTTTCATGTTTGGTCAGTTTTGTATGTTCTTTGGAGAATGACTATTCATTAAAAGTTGGTTTAACCTTGTCATATGTCTCAGATACAAATTCCTTATATGACTAGCAAATATTTTGTCCCATTTTATGGGATGGTGTCCTTTGCTCCCCGGCGACTCCTACCCTCCCCTGACCCCCTCTCCTGTTTGCCCTTTTGTGATACTGAATAGCAACCCCAGGGCCTCACACATGCTAGGCAAACATCCTACTATTGAGCTATATCCCTATTGGTATCCTCTGAACCATAAATTTTAAGTTTTGAAGACTCCAACTTACTTATCTTTAAACTCTTGCTGATGCTTTTTTTTTTGTAATTCAAAGTCTTGAAGATTATATCAATGTTTCCTTTGAAGAGATTGTATAGCTTTAGCTCTTATTTGATCCATTTACATTTTTGTATTTGGTGATATATAAGGGTTCAACTTCCTTCTTTTACATTTGTTCCTTGCTATAGTCTGAATAAAACGGCTCCACTGAATTTTCTTGGCACTTGTTGAAAATCAATCAACCATGTTGTTAGGAGTTATTTTTGCATTCTTAACTGTATTCAGTTTACATCTTCCTTTGCATCGGTACAACACAGTCTTGCTTTACAGTAGTAATTGGAGACACGACAATAAAAAATCAAGGAGTGTTATTATCATTATTTTCTTTGGTGCCAGTCTGGGTATAGTCATTGAGCTTTTTTGATCAAGGCCAATGCTCTTCCACTTGAGTCACAGCTTAATTTCTAGCTTTTTGGTAGTTAGTTGGAGATAAGACACATGGACTTCCCTGTCCTGGCTGGCTTCAAACCACAATCCTCAGATTACAGCTTCTTGAGTAGCTAAGATTATAGGCCCAGCAGTTTTGAGTACTCTTAACTTAAAAAAAAAAAAAAGGAATGAACCCCAAGATAAGTCTTCAAATTTTTTGGGTTTTTTTCCTTTCATGCAATTGTTTCTATCATATTTATAAAATGATTTCCCCCACAGTATAACCCATACTTTCATCACTGTTTTTGATGTTGGTATAATTTGTGGAGGGGAAGGGAAAAAAACAAATCATTTAACTAGGGATACAGGTGGACCCATTGCAACAATGAGATGTACAAGTCGTTATGTCGAAAAATGAACTTAACAAGTTTGGTAGGGGGTGGGGGGAGGATAAGGTGAGGGAAGGGGAGGAGTATGGGAAGGGATGGGAAGGGGAAGCAATGAGGAGGCAACAATGCTTGATAAGAAATGTACTCATTATCTTGCCCATGTAATTCTAACTCCTCTGTACAGTATTCTCACAATAAAAAAAATTTAAAAAACAGATTGTTTTAGCCATTCTGGATACCATGCATAAACTTTGATATGAAGTTTAGGATCAGCTTGTCAATTTCTGCCTCAAAAAAGCATCTGGAATATTTTTAAGGGATTAAATTGAATTTATATGTCATTTTGAGGAGCATTACCATTGTAATTTCCATTGTTATGGTTTCTAATTTGGTCTTGAGGTCTTCCTATTGACAGTGGCCATGATCCAAGCTCACCACTATCTAAAGAGAGCTCTGATTTTATTTTTCTTCTTTAACATTATCCCGGTTTTCCTGTATCTGTTTCACTTACACACACACACATATCAATTTCTACAATAAAACATTGTGGGATTTTGACTTCATTGCATCCATAAATCAATTTGTAGGAGGCTGGTATCATAACATTATATAATATTTCAAACCATCTATTGTACTTTTCAACACCATTTTCGAATTTTTATACATCTTCATCTTGCTTAACTTTCTTCCTAGATATGACTTCCTTAATGATATTAAAGCTAAAGTTTCAAGTGTTTATTACTGTCTATACAGTTGAGTTTTGTATACATGCCTCCTAGTCTGAAAAAATAGTTCTGATAGATTTATCAAGCAAATGGGAGGTAAACTTTTAAGAAATAAGAGATAAAAAAGGGTCCTGTAATTAGAAACAGATCTAATTTTCCAAACAGTATAAAAAGTAGCTTAGCTCTTTGTGTATATCTCTTACAATGATTACTTCAGAAACATTCCCTTCCAAATTTTCTTATTTGAGGAGCATTAAATTTCCTTTGGTATATACTTCTTAGAAGATGAGGAGAGCACCAAGTCCTTATAAAATAGGGACTGTGTTTTTTTCAGCTAACTGGTTGACAGGACAAATGAAGACATGGCCTACATGGTATTCTCCATTTACAGATAGTGAAAAG
The DNA here is from genome assembly GCF_000151885.1 of Dipodomys ordii. NCBI lineage: Eukaryota > Metazoa > Chordata > Mammalia > Rodentia > Heteromyidae > Dipodomys > Dipodomys ordii. The sequence continues at coordinate 9,194,483 of NW_012267241.1, forward strand.
CAGGATCTGTCAAGAATTAGGACAGAGAAATATATTAAAGTAGACTGTGAATGAAGTATAGTGAAAGATTTGTGAGATTCAAATTTATCTTTGTCACACTTCATTTCTTATGGTCAAATAATCCTATGTATCTATTTTTCTTTTTCACTCAGTCTTTTTTTTATCTCAATTCACAACTAGATTAGATAAATACTAATATACTCTGCCTAATCTACAAATTGCTATGATGTAAAGGGATTAATTTTAACTTCAAATAACACCAATTTTAGGCACAACTAGTGAGGAATATTTTATATTTTACAGGTATTTAGGAATATTTTAATTAGAAAAATAAAAGCAATGGGATTATCTATCAAGTTCTAAAAGTACCCATGAATTAAAAGTACTCAAATATCCCTCTTAAAAAATAAAACCAAACCTTAAGTCACAATGCTGTTAATCTTTCCTACAATAACAAATGATACCAAGCTATTCTGGAATACAAAAACCTGAAATGCTGAGCATGAAAGTAATTTATTGATTAGACATTCAATTTTTTTCAAGCATTAGGTCTACTGAATAGAATTAACACAACTCATGGAGTAGGAAATAAAATTCCATCCAGTACCTGTTTCATTTTGAATTTCCTTGGGACAGTTTTGCCTTCTGTATTATAGCTTCACCTAAAGCATCTACAGGCTTGATGTTGATTAAACAAACTGTATATAATCAACTTGGCAATTATCATTGGTGATGTGACTTTCAGAAACATTCTTAGGCACAAGAAATAACACTGCCTGCAGTGAGTCTTTGATAACCAAAGGAAAGAATACCAACAAATATAATCTAACAAAAACAAGCAAAATATATGCATTTTTGCCAATGGATTGCATTAGATATTGGAGAAAATGTCACAATGCAAGTTTCTGGAAAGTTAAAAATTTAACTTTTAATTGACATAAACTTTTGGTAATCAATTGATTTTTTGGTATTAAAAATCAGAGAAAAATAAGATCAAGGTAACCTACATGGAATTTAGGGAGAAATGCAGAACCTGCAATATGGAATAGCTGCACTTCTTCAACTAACTCATTAAAAATGCCAATTATATATTTTCAGTCAAATTTTATTTTTTAAAAAACCAAATCAATGTTACAATTCAAGAAACTAATCTAAATATGTACTTGACAATAAAGCACATCTGTGTATGGAGTGAGAAAGATTTCAAAACTGGCAAATATATTATCTGCAAATACCCAAAGGATAAATCACTCCTTGTAAGCCTTTTGTTAAGTGGAGTCATAAAGAACTGAAGATTTATTGCTGTGAAACAAATCTGTACTACAGTAGTATGAATCCTGGGTATTAAGCATAATCAGTTGGATGAAGTTAATAAAGTTGTGATAATAGTGTGTGTGTGTGTGTCTCAGTGTATAAGCCAGTTGACCCAAGAACAACGGAGATATCTAACTTGTTCAGTTGAGACCAGACATGTTAAGTGTCCATTTTTAAGAAGGCAATTAAAAATTACAATTCCAACAGTCCACAACCAAATAAAAATATTATAGAAAGAAATTAAAACTATGTTCAGAGAGCTTTTTGCCCAGCACCCCAAGGAAAATAAAAGCATCCATGACTATCACAGATGAAAACAAAATGAGTATCACTGGAATCAGTTATTTTTCCCCACTGAGGTATAAAATCTATATAGAAATTTGATACTATACTATAACAAATTGTACTTCTCATAGTTCTGTTTTAATTTCTTTTAAACCCTGTTTAATATAGTTTTTTATTGTTGTAAAAATGTTGTTTTCATGATTCTGAATCTGGTTCTTTCAGTTCTTTCTCATTTATTTTTATATCAATATTTAATATACTGGCTACCAGTCCTAATTAGGAAAAAAATCTTGGAAATCTCTTCTTCATGAGAGCACATTCAGCAGAAATTACTGATGTGCAAGTGAACCACAGAAGGTGCAGCTTTCCAGAAAGCATATTTTGTTGATTGTGTGTCTGAATATTCTTTCCCATGACTCTTGATGAAAGACTCTTTCACTCTTGTAAACATCATTGTGCACAGTCTCACTACTATGCATTTTCACGTCCTTGGACAGGAAGGCTGGTTCACAGCTAGTGAAAAGCTATAAGTCTGAGTTTAATGGCTGATAAACCTTACATCCTGCAGAAGAGGAAAGTATTTTTCCTTTTGCGCTACTTAAGAATGTGGCAGAAATGTATGCTGAGGTAGCCCAGTCAATCCTTTTTTTCGTTTTTGTAAATTTGGTCTCAAAATATTTCTGGAAGGGTGACGTTTCGAAGAAGCCACTGTTGGGACCGGCTTCCATTGCAGTCTCTAATGCTGGGCACCTGGCTATCCTCTTCTGTGGCTTTATCCAGGCACTGATTACTGTTCACATGCTGCAGGGTTAATTTCTGAAAGTGATGGAGAGAAAAACATCTCAGCGATTATTTTTGATAATTGCTAAATTCCCCTATAGAAATGAGAACCTAAGGAAATCCAGGTGCTGGGGGCTGACACCTGTAACCCTAGCTACTCAAAGGACTAAGATCTGAGAATCATTGAAGCTAGACCAAGTAGTAAAATCTGGGAGATTCTTATTTCCAGTTAAGTCTCCCAAATCCAGAAGTGGAATTGTAGCTCACATGACAGAGAAATTATATTTAAAGAAAACATCAAGAGCTATAATGGAAAAAGCAATTGAGTAAGTACAATGGGGTATAATGGATAAAGATCATTTAAGATCTTCCAACCTATTTCTGAATAGCTATTTCAGCTTTACAATTTCCATAAGGCCTTCAACTTCTACTCATATAAACAGTGTGCTGGATCTTATTTATGGAGTTCTTTTGATCCAAGATTTCACAATTTGAGGCTTATATTACAGAATGTTGACGTCTTGGTTCTTTATCCAAAGTGTTATGTTTCCAATGGATGAACATAGGGCAGTTATGATGGGCTGTTTCCCTTCAGAGCTCCCTATGCTGTCAAGCTCAGGCTACTGGGTCAAGTATTGCAATTTGAATTTTCCTTTTGTCCAATTTTGCCTTTCCATTTTTTTTCACAGCTACTGATTAATAAAGGTGTTCCCCGGTAGATACCTAAGCAATAAACTTTTCTTTTAAGAGTTTGCCTCTGGGAGAAACCACTGTGTAAGATTTTATTTCAGGAGAAACGCTGTAAAATGATCCTTAAGTTTCAATACTTTATATACATAACCAATTCTTTTTAAATACTCCAAACTATCTCCAGCTTCTTACATTCTAACCAAACATTTACTTTTAGAGAAACTGTTGTATATTGCGCTGATTGGTTAACCAAAATCCATTCCTAATCTTTGTCTTTGTTATTCTCACTATAAATATTAGAAAAACCAAATGCTTGCTTCCCTAGCCTTCCTTGTTGTTGGTTGTCATTTTGGACTATACTTCTGTCCCATGATAAACAGTTTACTAACTAAAGGGGATTCCTGGAAAAGTTTTTTTTTGCTTTTCAGGAAAAGAGCATCATATGTGGCAATGAAATATTCCTCCTTTCCTTTTCTTTCTGCCTTGAGTTGGAATGTGAAAATGTGAGTTGCAGTAGCTACATGGTGAAGCTGAGAATGTTAAAGTATCTTATCCCAGACAGCACAGTGCCACTGAATCCACTCCAGACTTATGTAAAAATAATAGAACTGTTTGTTTAAGGTACTATAAGTAGATCTTTTAGGGCCCAATTGATATGCTGGCTTTTTCTTATCAGCTTAAAAACAGGACCTTTTCAAATTAAGAAAAATTTGGGTTGTCACCACAACTATGTTACTCTTCATTTTTCAACGTGTGAGACAGTCACACACAAAATAGCAGTAGCCCTGCATCAAAGGATGAATTGGAACAAAATATTCAGGCCATGTCCAATGGCTATCTTAACTATATGCTAATATTTACCATTTTAGCAATAAAAATATAAATATGCCCAATGACAATTGTAATTTTTTTTATTCCTACTCAAAACTAGATAACTTACCACTGGGTCATATTCCCAGAGTTGGTTGCCTTTTAGGTGGTGGCATTTAAGCATGGTAACTGGGCCATTAAGTTTGGAAACATCCAAACAAAGATCATCTGTTCTAATTTCTTTATTGGCAGTATAAGAGAAAACCTAGAAAACAAAAATGCACACATGTAAGCTTTAACAGTAAAAACAAACTAATTATAGCATTTCAGATGTCAATAATCTAGCAGGGAAAATACAGGTCTTTCAAGATACATGACTTTTGCATTTTATTAAAATAATGGAGAATAAAATGATGCAGAAAAGTTTCCTCAAGGTTTCCACAGAGGAAAGTAAAATCATTTAGTTCTTTGTGCTCACTAGTATCAAAGGTTGTTATTTGTTTGCCTAACAAGGACAAAAGAAAACTTGTGTTCAGCAGTGTCAATACATAGAAATTTTTACAAATGCTTTGTTTAAAAGAAATGATTAAAGGCTCCTTTAACCCAATGGTCTTTATTATTTTCTCTGGACATCTAACAATATTTCCAGGATAATGTCATGGAATAAAAGGGATAAAACAAAAAGGAAAAGTTAAAACTTTTAAAAAGTTAAACTTTTAAAAAAGTTTACTAAGATACTCACCTGATTACCTCCCATACCATGACAATTAAAAATTCCAACTTTTTCATTCTCTTTTCTAGCCATGTTATCTAGACATTGATTTGTTTCCACATTTCGTATCTATGAGACAACAATAAAAATATCAGGAGTTAAGAAAGGTTAACTAGATGAATTGCCACACATACAAGTAAAGGTCACTCTGAGCTCAGATGATTGCAAGTCTCCTAGGTGGTTTATAGGTGGGGGGAAAATCACTGCATGGTTCCCCAAGATTCTCTGGTTTAGAAATGTTTTCCAAAACTGTTCATAAAATCTATGTTTAAAGGGGAAATCTATCATGTTCTAATTATTATTTTATTTCTTCTACACTGTTCCTCTAGGATTTGTGTTTATTTCAGTAAATTCTATTCTAATAATTTAAAGCAACTAAATCACTCATTCAAGACAACTGTATCAACCAAAATAAGGGTATTATATTTTATAGTTATTCTAGTGACTTCTCAGTGGACTTCCTAGGCATTTTTTTTGCCAAATGATTTGGCACTTGAAATCACAGACATGGTATGGTGCAAACTTTACTTTCTCATTAGATACTTGTCATTCATATAAAGGATCCTGAAGCAACCATCAGAATTAGGAGAATATTTTAAGCAACATCCCTTGCTGTTTTGTTTCCTCAAACCTGCAATTTAAAAGCATTTGGCAATCTACTAAGCCCATAGGTGTACAATAGTACCACAGGGTCATAGGGGAGAGGTGTAGCAGGTTACTTCTGTCATGCTGTATAGACAGAAAAATATGTAGTTTTATGTGATAAAGTGGAGTAAAGTTAAAGCTAAAAATAAGCCATTTGCTTTCATAATTTGTATATTATGCCAATATTGTAGTAAAGCATTAAGATTTTGGAAAACAGATAAAATGTTCCAATCCTTGAGTGGCTTTAACACTGGGGTGCAGAGAAGCTTATTTGCCTCAATGAACTTGGGCTTCTCTGTAGGTGAGTGAGTGGTACACTCTCCAGTGGATTCCTCTTCATTGCCTGGCTTAGAAGATGTGGTTTTGAAAAAAGGAGTATCTCTTTCTCTCCTTGTGAGAATATATGTGGACTACATCATCTATGGAGTGTTTTTCCCATGACATTAAAAACCAGGAGACTAGTCCTTTTGGATTCTAAGAGGGAGAGAGTTAAATCTGAAAAGGTTCTGGAGAAGGGAAAAATTAGGATCACTTTCTATGGGATACTGCATCTGATGCTTCATATAAATAAGGTATCAGCTTTCTAGTATAAAGTGTAGAAAGTAGAAATAGTGGTAACATATACTTGGTTCAGCATTCTTATTGGTATATAAATGGATTATAGGTTAGTTATTCAATATGTGACACTCTATAAAGAATAAGAAATAATAGCATTTGTAAATATATAATGACAAAAACACAGGCATGTTATTAGGGAAAAGGTAAAATATATGAAAGGATTTTTTTTTCTTTAAGAAAGGGTTTAGTATGTAGTCCAAGCTAGCCATGAACTCCAGATACTTCTGCTTCTATCTCCCAAGTGCTGCAATTATAGATGTGTACCACCATGCCTGACATATGCAAGAATGTAACACTAAGGATGGCTCCAGATAAATGTCTCTTGTTGAAACGTCTTAAAAAAGCGTGAATATTCCAATAACCTAAAGTGTATTCTGAAGGTCAACACAAAGAAGAGTAGCTTCTTTCTGGAGTTTTCCCAGTCTTTACGAGCTATAACCCACTTTTTGATGTACATAGTGTATAGCTAAATGTTTAGCAGTCTCCTAACACTACCAATTCCTTTTAGTTTGCTCATCTTCCATGTATTTTGATGGTTCTCTTGGAAAGAAGATGGCTCCCTGTTTGGTAACATATTCAGTAGTTATTTAATTCTAAATCACTAGGGACTCAAACTAAATGGCTGATTTGATATGAAAAATAGGAGGTTTTCCTGGTTGAAATAGGAATGTCAGAGTATCATGGCTTTGATTCTCTACTTAACCTATGAGGAAAATAACTATTGACAGGATCCCTTGGGAATTTAATATGGTACATCCAATGAGAGGACTATAAAGGGTAAGCATAACCTCTGGTTTTTAAAAACAAGCCAAATATGGATGCTTTACCTTCTGTTAACAAAGTAACTGTACACAAGGTAGACAGAGAGAGAATCTCTGTGCTATTTGAGTGTCTCCAGATGGTCCAAATATCATTTTTTGTAATAATGGAAATGTCTATATTTATGCTGTCCAATGTAGTAGCTAGTAGTCACATATCCACTGAACATTTTGCATGTGACTACTATGATTTAGGGACCTGAGTAATTTCAATAGATTTAAATTTAATGTGGCTAGTGGCTAACTACTCATTGGATGCACAGATCTATATGCTGACAATAGAAAAAAGAAAGTCATCATTTGTGAGGAGCTCCTGTCAAAGATCAAAAATGATTCATAACATGTTAATAATCACATCATTAGAAACTTGGAAAAGTCAAGTGTAAAGTTTGGTTTGTACCTTCTGAGAAGTCCTGGGGATAAATTATTATCAAGAGGAAGCTAATAGTCCTTTCTTTTTCTTTCTTTCAAACCCAGGGCTTTGCGCATGGAAAGCAGGCTCTCTACCACTGAATTATACTTTAGCCCCCATAGACCTTTTAATATGATTCAATTATGCCTGAAAAACACAACTTTTTTTCAAGGCTTTTATGAATTCAACTGCTTTTTCCCATAGAGTTGCTAATATTTCTAAGAATAGAACACAATTCGAGACTACACTGAATTGTTCTTAAGCAAAATATACTTGAGAATAAGCACACTAACATATATTAAATAACAAGAGAAGCAAAAGGAAATACAGGTGTACAGTTAACAAACAGACCAAATAAATATTTCTTTAGTATAGCATCATAAAAGGCAGTCCCAACTTCTACCAATAACTAAATCATTGAGTCAGTTCTCTTCCTTGTTTAACTCAAGTATTCCCCACAGATTCCTTTCTGATTTTCAGTCTTCAGTGGAACCACTGCCAAGACTCAGATCTTCATAAAAACCCATTACCCTTGAGGTTGAACCCTGAGATACTGGAGAAAATATGAAGGCCCAACATCCAGGATAAGCAAGGAATTTCTCCTGATCAGCAAAAACTGGTCTCTTGCTGGTAAGCAACTAGAAGATGGACGTGCTTAGTCTTACTACAACCTTCAAAAGAAATCTACTCTTAACCATCCACTGAGACTTCACAGCGGTGCTAAGAAAAGGAAGAAGTTGTATACCAAGAAGAATAACCATAAGAGAAAGTAGGTTACACTGACTGTCCTGAAACACTATAAAGAAACATTTTTTCTTATGTAGTTATGTTGTTGAGTCAAGCCAAAACAATCTTAGGCAACTTGTCTATATTCTAAAAATGTCATAATGTTAAGAAACTATTAGAAACAGTCACTTTTCTACTTCAATGGCAGTAATATATGACATATTGGTCAGAAGGCAGTATCTACAGGGTAAGAGTACAGGCTGTGAGGATATAGAGACCTCAGTCTCATCCTAACTTTACCATTACTAACTAGGAGACTTTAAGGTGGTTACTGACTCCAAGAGAGTGACTCCCAAAACCCTGATCTAGGGGCTGGGAAGGTGGCTCAGTGGTAGAGTGCTTGCCTTGCATGTCTGAGGCCATGGGTTCGATTTTTCAGCACCACATAAGCAAAGAGAAAAAAGCCGGAAGTGGCGCTGTGGCTCAAGTGGTAGAGTGCTAGCCTTGAGCTGAAGAGCTGAGGGACAGTGCCCAGACCCAGAGTTCAGGCCCCACGACCGGACCCCCCCAAAAAATAAAACCCCCAAAACAACAATCCTAATCTAAAGAACACCATCATGCAAGATGGTAACATATATACTAAAAGAGAGGCTTGGTAAGCAAATGTGTTTTGAAAACACAGTATTAAACCAATTTTACATGGGATTATTTACTGAAGGACTTTAGACAGTTTTCTAATACTGTCATTCTTGGGAGGGATGGGGAATAGTGGTACAGGAATATATAAAGACATAAAAACCTAGTATTTTAAAAACATTTTGTCACAAAGTTTACTCTTTTCCTCCTGTGTCTTGCCTAATCAAGTATCTTTGGGGATCATCACCTTCCAATTTCTCTTCAGTAAAAAAATAATAATAATAAAAAAAACCCAAACAGAGTTCTAAGTGAGATAATACTGGCTCAGTGGTAGTGTGCTTGACTTGCATCCAGGAGGCCCTCAGTTTGATTCCTCAGCACCATATAAGCAGAAAAAACCCAGAAGTGGCACTGTGGCTCAAGTGGTAGGGTGCTAGCCTTGAAGGACAGTGCCCCCACGACCAAAAAAACAAACCAACAATAACAACAACAACAGAAATCAGGGGCCTCGGCAGTGGCTAACACACAGAAGGCACCCAATACTTGTTTTCTTTCCTTATCCGCAGAGCCAGTAACTCTTCAATTTCACTCTGAAGGACAAAATTAGATACCACTTTTGAAGGATGAACTTAGATATTATGACTACTACACTTGTGAAAATACTTGTGAAAGCACTGGTTTCTGCTGTAGAAGTTAGAGCTTTAGTTTGTTAGCTTTTCCAATAGTGTCCTCAGGGTACCAGATTCCCGGTTACCTGCATTAGGTTTGACAATGTAAGAGTTATGTGAATATAGTACTGAATCTAGTATTAGTTAATCTAGATTCACTTATTTATTCTTGTCTACAAAGAAAATACTAATTAGAGTTGAGAAAGACCATATTATTTGTATTAAAAAGAGCACAAGCTTAGCTGGGCACTGGTGGTCACATCTGTAATCCTAGCTACTCAGGAGGCTGAGATCTGAGGATCATGGTTCAAAGCCAGCCAGGCAAAAAAGTCCATGAAACTCTTATCTCCAATAAACCACCAGAAAACCAGAAATGGCGCTGTGCTCAAGTATAAAGCGCTAGCCTTGAGCTGAAGAACTGAAGAACAGCACCCAGACCTAGAGTTAAAGCCCCACAACTGACAAAAAAAAAAAAAAAAAAAAAGCACAAGCTTTCATCCAGATGCCCGTGTTCAACATTTATTTCTTCTGTTTTGTGGCTGTTACCTTAGCTATGCTGTTTAAATCTAGGTCTGTCTTAATTTACTTATGTATAAAATGTAGATAATGACGTCTATCCTACAGTGTTAAGGTCAGAATGAGTTGATATTGGTGACATATTCAGATTGGTTCCTAAAATAAAGTATGTACCAAATAAAAATGTTAGAATTATAATATCTGCTTGGGGAAGCGATTAGTCAATCCATGAGCATGGCTAATTTGGCAACAAATGATCTGGACTGTTTGCTTTTTGTGGTTATTTGCAATATCTAATTCCTGAATTATCTATTAGATATTATAACCAAATACATGCATTTGGTCCAAGTCCTACAAAAGTTAGGGATATTAGGCTTGGTTGAATACACATACTCTAAACTGTGATTATTAGTCTAGTCATATTTCTATTTCCCAGTTTCCCTTTCTGCTCTAAATTCTATGAATTCAGGTTTTCCTGGGTCCTTGAAGCACTGCCTTCTCTGGAAGGCTAATTTCTAGACACTGGCAAAGGAAGGCTCACATGAATGAAGCTATGATCAATTGATCATAAGAATAAAATCCCCAGCTGCAATGCCATGGATGCTTGCTAAACTGTGCCCTAGAAACCAGACTTTTCAACAAGATAATGTGATTTGGTATTAAATTATGGGTCCACAAAGCTGAGTTAACCAAGAAGGCCACAGATGGTAAAATCTGTGACTCACCAGAAAGCCAGCTGGCAGGAGATAGGTAAGCGGCCAGCTTGTCGCGACAATTATCTATGAAGGGTTAGACAAGTGTCTCTTTGTAATATGCCTACATTCTGATCCAACTAATAGTGCCTAGGCATTGTTCAAAACTGGGTCAGTTAGAAGGAAAAATAAAAACCAACTCATTTCCTATTCTACATCATGTTACAGGAGTGATTACTCTAAATCTTACCACAGCACATCCTCCATTCTGGGCCTTTATTCACTGGAAAGAGCTATAGCAATGGAAACATTTTCACTACTGAGAAGTCAGTGAGGATCACGTGGAGGCTTGAGAAACGCAACATATCCCTCGCTTTGTGTGAGGCTGAATTTCTTAAGTGACAACAAAGTTCAGAGGTTAGGGAGCTGAAGGCAACCCTGGAATAGCCTCAGTAATGGGAAACTGGAGAGGTTGTGCCTGCCTGTCAGTAGAGAAAATACAACCAGGTTGAACAGTTTTAATTTACCACCATTTGGCTCCCCTCTGATCTATTTGCTCTTTTACATCCTATACTTTTATTACATTATATTTTTATTATCTTTAAGTAGTGTATAAAGTTCTGTTTCATATTTTTCTCCAGACTCCAAGTGCCAACACTTCCTTCTCTCTCAGTCTTAAATTCACCAGTAGAATCAAGTCTTTGGAAAAGAAAAGCTACATTTACTCACACTTGTCCTATCCCTTCTACTCTTCATTCTATTCCAAAGAATGAACTGCTTTCATCCATCCCCTAATCAATATCCTCCCCACTGTGCTTTGGATCTCTTCTCCCAGATATTTACATATGACATTGGCTCCTTCTTTCACAGATAAGAAAAATTTACTATATTAACTGTTTCCAACTATACAGTTTAGCAGTATTAATATAAAGTCACACAGATGTGAAATACATCCATAGAACTCTTCTATCTTGCAAGTTCAAAGTTTTAAATACTTATTAAATAAATCATCTTTCCTACATCCCTCCTGCCTCTGGTAGCCACTATTCTACTTTCTGTTTCTATAAATTTGACAACTTTATATAACTGACATAAGTAGAATTATATATATATATATATATATGTATATATATACTTTGTGTATGCTTATTTCATTTAAATCCATTCTAAAATACTTAGTAATAAGTTGCTAAATTTTTTTCTCTTTGGTCAGTTGTGGGGCTTGAACTCTGGGCCTGAGTGCTATCCCTCAGCTTTTCAGCTCAAGGATAGCACTCTTTACCACTTGAGCCACAGCACCACTTCTGGTTTTCTGGTGGTTTAATGGAGACAAGAGTTTCACGGGCTTTCCTGCCAGAGCTGGCTTTGAACCGTGATCCTCAGATCTCAGCTTCCTAAGTACGTTGGATTACAGGCGTGAACCACCAGTGCCTGGCTAAATTGCTAATTTTTATTAACCAATCCTAAGAATTAATAAGAATGAATAAAAGTAACAAAAGGCATCACTAGAAACAAACATGTTTATAATATTCTTTCCAATTTCCTTGTCCAAAAAAAATTGAAACTCTCAAAGGAAAAAAAAACATGTACCAAAAATACAATTTATTATGAATGGTCTTTCTTTGTTTTTTTTTTTAGTCAGTTGTGGGGCTTTAACTCTGGGCCTGTATGCTGTCCTTCAGCTCTTCAGCTCAAGACTAGTACTCTACCATTTGAGCCACAGTGTCACTTCTGGTTTTCTGGTGGTTTATTGGAGATAGAGTTTCACAGCCTTTGCTACCCCAGCTGGCTTTGAACCATGATCCTCAGATCTCAGCCTCCTGAGTAGCTAGGATTACAGGTGTGAGCCACTGGTGCCTGGCATTCGCTAATTCTTTACAATTTATCTTGACTTTAAAATTTCCCAAGCTTTGACACAGACTAAAAAAAGAAGGGACAGTAGAATTAGGAGTACATGATCACAAGTAAATGACATTTTGTTAAAGTAACACATCTAAGGATGTAAAAAGAATTTAACCTCTTGGACAAGGTCTAAAAGATAACATGCAGAGCATTCCTACTTCAATAAAATAAAAGAAAAATTCAAAAGGAGTCTGCAGCAGACTCTCACTGCTAAGAACTTTCTCACAATTGAGGTTATGTAATTTTAAAACAAAGAAACAAGTGCTGTAAGAACTTGAAAGGTTAATTTCCACTTTTTAATTAAAAATAAAAGTATATACATAAATATTTTTACCTCTCCCAGTGAGAAATAGTGACGTGGAATTTGCGAATCAGGGTAAATATTCTCTAGGTACCAAGAGAAAGGTTTGCATTGTAGTTTGTGTCTTAGACCAAGTCTTGATGATATATCTCCATAATCTACTTTTGTAACACCTGTTGAAAGAAATAATCAACTCTGAATTATTAGAGTTTATTAGACAACTCACATCTACTTATGTTGGTTCTAGCAGCTGAATGGTAATGTTGTTATCATTTGGGTGATATGTGACTAATATAAATTCATCTTGCAGACATAAATGTATCTTACAAAATACCTTACAAGGAAGACATTAACATGTTTTATTTAAAAAAATAAAATTTAAGATTAAAGCACCAACTAATAAACTTATATACAAATGTCTGCTATATGGGATCAGAAAGCTTTAATGCACGTTAAGGTGAAAACAAAGAATCAAGAGCTATTAAACAGTACAACTGTTTCCAATCAGTTCTCCCTTCTATATTATTGAATTATGCCCACTGCCACAGTATAGTCTTGTAGTAAAAGAACTGTGAAAGATGAGGACAGAAAAGTAACAATGCTAGGCAGATTTCTTCCTGATGAAACAATGGTACCCTTCAAACAATAAATAGTTGAGGAAGGTTCTTGGAGAGAAGTCCCTTAAAACATGTTCTAAGACTCTGGTCCTGTAATGCTTGATAGTTAGATAAAGGCCTTGTATGATAGCATCAAGGCCCCAGTTACGAGAATGTTCACGACCTGCTGTACAGCAGTGGTTTTCTTATGTTGGATAAAAAAGTTAAATACCCAGAAAAGGCCATGCAAGCCAGGAAAATGACTGAAAATTAGGAAGATGAAACCACAGACATAAATATGAAATGCTACAATTGAATCTAAAAAATAGCATGTTGTTAAACACCTGGGCTGGGTAATTGCATATTATACTACTAATATATTATTGTGAATTCTGCCAAGCACTTTGCTATTATGGTTTCAATATTCTTTACAATGGTCTTCCAAAGCTTTGTGTCCATACTGCTTCTCCTCAGAATACATTAGAACCAAGGACAAGAAAGGTACAGTCTTATACTTCCACTGCAAAATAAACTAACCTGGAGAAATTATATAGAAGAAATTCTTGAATTCATCCATCCACACTTCTGCAAGTCGTCTATTATTTTTATTGATAATCTGCCCAGTCCCACCTGGAAACGTGTAAGGTGTAGCTTTCCGAAACACATGCCCAACATGTGAGCATGTAACTATTTCCAAAGTTCCTCCACACTGCCAAATCTGAAAACAGCAAGACACTGCTCAAGAAAAATTCATCTTGGTCTTTTCATTTGAATAGGGGTTTGGCTTTTATGGAAAATCTGTAGCTACTGGTAAAAACCTTTCAAATCGCCTCATTCTCAAATCTAAAAACACAGCAAAGACCATGCTGAACATTGACATTTAAAAAAATTGTTCATATCTACTGAATTTCATAGTTGAAATTTCATAGAAAGTAGTGCATAAAGTAGAGCTCTTACTTTTGGTTAAAAAGTCAGTACTTCCTTAGTACCAAATGTTGCTCTAAAATTTGGATTTGATCAAACCAAATGAAAAGATTAAAAAACAGAAAAGATAGGCTGAAAGCTAAAGATATCAAAGAAGTGAGATGTAGAACAGACTTTTTCTAAATTTTATGACTCATAAGAGCATCATACATTCAAACTGGTAAATTATAAACAGCTCTTATTAACAAGAATACACTATTAAAATGTTTAAGAAATGCTGTATTTATAATAAGTTACTAATGTAGTTTGTGGTTTTAAAAGAAGTGCAAGTTAACTGAGAATCCAGTCAGATTCTTTTCAGGTCCCTGCTATTTAAACCTTTGTCACTACTTGTACATTAAATAAACCCTAGGGATCTAAGCCAGGTCCATCATGAATTCTAAGTGAAATAGTGGTAGAATTATTTTGTTCTTTGTGTTAGAATAAAAATAAAAAAGAAGTGACAGAAATCAAGGGGTGACTTTGATCAAGATGCACTGTACTCATAACATGACTTATGGAATTGTAACCTCTTTGTACAGCTACTTAATGAAATTAAAACCAAAAGACAAAAAAAGAAAAAAAGTGAAAGATCAAATAAGGATAGGACTTATGACCTTAAGTCAATGTAGCCTTTCTCCTTTCAAAATATATTTTCTTCTGTAACTAAAAATTTTTTTAACTACTTATAATTAAAAAAAAATTGTTATGGCCAGGCACCAATGCCGCATGTCTATAATCACAGCTATTTAGAAGGCTGAGAACTGAAAATCAAGGTTCAAAGCGAGCCCAGACAGCAGAGTCTATGAGACTTTTATTTCCAATTAATCACAAAAAAGCCAGAAGTAGAGCTGTGGCAAGTGAGCCACGGAGCACTAGCCTTGAGCAAGAAGAGCTCAGGGACAATGCCTAGGTCCTGAGTTGAAACCCCATCAACTGGTGGCTCCCACAAAAAAAATTACATTTTGGGGGAAAGTAAAAGAAGGGGTGACAGTGTCCAGAAAAGAAATGTACTCATTACTTGCCTTATGAAATGGTAGTCCCTCTGTACAATACATTAATAGTATCAATAAAATTTACTTTTTAAGAATGTAAAATTTATAAGTAAAAAGTACATTTTGATTTCACAAAATATTCACTTCGAAAGTTTTCCAGGACCAAAAAATCTTGTTCTTGGACAGAACCTAAGGTGGATCCCTTAACTTTAACAAAAAGAATGATTGATTGGGTTTAATTATAATGCACTTCAATGTGGTTTCTATTATAGTTATGTGTCAGAAGTTGATTTAAAAAATATACAGTAAGCAGGGTGCTGGTTGCTCATGCCTCTAATCCTAGCTACTCAGGAGATCTGAGGATCGCGGTTCAAAGCCAGCCCAGGCAGGAAAAGCTATGAAACTCATCTCCAATAAACCACCAGAAAATCAGAAGTGGCACTGTGGCTCAAGTGGTAGAGCACTACCCTTGAGCTAAAGCTGAGGGACAGCACTCAGGCCCAAAGTTCAAGCCCCATGACTACCAAAATAAGCTGATGACTCATGCTTGTAATCATAGGTACTCAAGAGGCTGCGGTCTGAGTTTCAAGCCAGTTTGAAGCCAGTCCAAGGAGGAAAGTCTATAGGACTCTTATTTCCAATTAAACACCAAAAAACTGGTAGTGGAACTATGGCTCATGTGGTAGTGCACTAACTTTGAGCAAAAAAGCTCAAAAGCCCTTGTACAGGGGTGTGTGTGTGTGTGTGTGTGTGTGTGTACATATATAAAGTTGACTGGATTTTTTTTATAAGGGAACAATTTTTATACCCTTGTACAGGGTGTGTGTGTGTGTGTGTGTGTACATATATAAAGTTGACTGGATTTTTTTAATAAGGGAACAATTTTTATACCAGATGAAAAGCATATGCTTTCAAAGAAGGAGGCAACAATGGTACTCATTACTTTGGTTATGTAACTGTAACCCCTGTCTACAGTATTTTCACAATAAAAAACTTATTTTTAAAAAAGCATATGCTTTTGGCAATCAGGTACACTAAAGTAACATACATAAATTAACTTATCGCTTTTGTTGGTTTTTTAAAATAGCTGGACTATTAAAATTGGATTATGTGTTTAAACAGTTTAAAATTAATCCTTAATAGTGTCACTAAACTTTTTATAGGCCTATGGCTCTGGAGTCAGGTTAAACTCATTTTCATTTTTTTATTTAGAGATAACATGTATAATCAATGCATATCTATATTTGAGGTTAAGTATGAGGTTAAACAAAACTGTTTCCAAGGGGAACTTACCCTAAAGGAAATTTCTAGGTTTTCTCCTCCCCAAATATCCATTCCAGCATCATATGTTCCAATTTCCTGAAAGTAATCTCTGTCTATTGAAAAAAGGCCTCCTGCCATTGTAGGTGTTCTGAAATTCAATCATAATACTATACCATTAATTTTTAAAGAGTTTAAATTTATTAGCAGCTTTTGTTTTTAAGTATTGCAGTTGTGTGAGTCAAAATAGTTCTTTTCCTTTAAAAAAGTATTGAAGTTTTATAATTTATAAAATAATGCTTATTGTCACACTTTCCAGAAATGTTTATAGGCTCCAAAGGGTTTTCAGTTTTACGTTTCATCCAATCATATTCATGCTGAATGCTGGACTACTGTCACCAGACATCTTCCACCTGACATTTCTGTCTTAAGCACTTTTCTATGTTTTGGTCCTAAGTGATTTAGCTCCTTTAACTGAAGCTATGCCTTATAATACTTTCCATTTGATTGTGATCCATAGTTCCTACCAACTATAAAGATAGTTGATTATTTTAACCAACAAGACTCAGGTTAGGGTCAAAATGCCAGGTTTATAAGGTAGTAAATGCTGCAGAGACATAAGATTAAAATGATGAAAACAATGATGCTCTTTCCTAAGCCTAATAGAAACTTTTAGGGAATGCAAGAGATAAAGCATAGAATAAAATCAGTATACTCCTATACTATAGAAGGTTTTTTGAAAAAGCTTAGGTATTCAACAGGTAGGGTGGAGGAGGGAATAGGCAGAAGTAAACAGAGAAATGATAATAAAGGACTTAAATAAATGACTATCAGTTAATCCTTTGATTTCCATGAAGGATGAGAACAGAAAAAATGGACTTATGGCTAGGAGAAAAATCATTAAGTTCTAGGATCCAAGGACACTATAAAGATTTGTATTTTAAGATGAAGTGATCACCCCTGCAAACCTTCTTCCCACACTCTGCTTATGGTAGCAGTAGTATTTGCTTTTCTAGTAAAAACATTTTTTCAAAAAAATAGTTTGTTCTATTTTGATTTTAGAAGAGGAAGAATGAGAAAAAGGTAAACTCTTTTTTTTTGGGGGGGGGTCCGGTCGTGGGTTCTGAACTCTGGGCCTGGGCGCTGTCCCTCAGCTCTTCAGCTCAAGGTTAGCACTCTACCACTTGAGCCACAGCGCCACTTCCGGCTTTTTTCTTTTTTCTTATGTGGTGCTGAGGAATTGAACTCAGGGCCTCAGGCATGCAAGGCAAGCACTCTACCACTGAGCCACCTTCCCAGCCCCAAAGGTAAACTCTTGTAAGATGCAAAAGGCCAATGTCTATAGTTATCGTTTTAGAATAGGGGTTTCTTGGCCTGTTAAATCTTTTCTAAGTGTACTTTTCCCATTAGAAAAGATGAATGAAGAACAGATAGATTTCAAAGAAATTCATCAATTTTAAAATGTGTAAGAACTAATTTAGACATAAAACTGAAGTAACAGCTAACGGGGAAAAGTCCCTTGCACACTTGAGAAAAGAATATAGTGAGAAATCTCATCAACTTTGCCAGAACCAGACATAAATTCATAGGAAATAAGATCTGAGAAGCCCAAAGAGGAGAAAGTGAAAGCTTGTTTCTGTGACATGTGGATATATTTGGGATAAATCCTAGGATGGTGCAGAGAACTCAAAGATCTCCATACCATGTCCTAAACAGCAAGAAGATTTTTACCCTTTTCTGAAGGAAAACTGTATTGATTAACTGTGGATCAAAGAAAAACTGAACAATATAATCATGGATTTTTTTTAATGTTTTGTGTTAATTCTAGTAATTTTAATGTTTGAAACAAGTTTTCCTAGTCAGTAAATAAGAATCATCAATATGGTATGAGTTTGAGTAAAAACTTTACATTATGGTACAAGGACCCAGATTTAGGTAAATATTTAACAACATACTGACACAATTAAGAGGAAGTTTGATAATGTCCCCATAGGAATAAAAAAATATACATTAAGATGTTATCATTTCCCATATGCACTAGAGTTACCTAACACATAAAAATTTCTAATTTTATTAATTTGTCACGGGAAAAATGTCTTTTCTCAAATATTGAAATAACTGAAATATGATAACTACATATAAAGTATACAATTCCTTGTGTTTCTCAAAGCACATAATTCTTTTAATATGATTCCTAAAGCTTCACCATGCTCTGCTGATAATACTTTAAGGAACGTGTTTGGCAAATTACCTGACAGGAAGAGTCCGGTCACCTTTCCTTCTATCCATTTCCCTTTGGGGAACAGGATACCAGCGAAAATTGAGCTTCCAGTTGAATCCACCATAAGTCATATCAGAGCCTGCCATGTACTCAAAAGTATCATCACTGATCACATCAATAATAGGACATACCACTGTTCTCCTAACAACATAAAAACAAATTTTAAGACCTTTCAAAATGTTCTTATTTTAACAACTACAGAACTGAAGTGTTTCTAAAATAAAAATATATTCTACAATGTTAAAAACAATGGTGAAAAAAAATTCCTGCTGACTTATGGGGATCAAACCTAGGGCCTCAGATGTGCTCTAGCAGTGAACTATACTCTCAGCCCAATTCAGGACATTCTTATATTGCTCTAAATCTTTTAATAAAACTTTCCATTTATACTATGTTAGATTGCTAAGTTTTTTTTTCCTTTAAGGTATTTTTTTCTTGGACTCATAAATTTTTATATGTATAATAGTCTATTAAGTATTTCCTAAAAGTTGGAAGTGATTACAGATCTTTGGTAAGTATACAATGATAGTCTTTAAAATAGTTAAATAGGGTACATTACATAAATTGGGTTGTTAATTTTAAGCCAAAGCAATTGGTCATGATATATTTTTGTGTGTGTTTGTGTATGTGTCAATAGATGGACTGAGTATTGTGAGATTTTTTTTTGTCCCTTCATGAGTTGAACTGAGCTATAATCTACCTCATAGGTTTTTTTTTTTCTTATTTTTGTGTTAAAAGTTATGCTGGCTCTTAAGAAGCTTGTTTTCCGCTTTTCTGTATCTTCTTACAAATTAGTATGGTAGAATCATTTCCCCTTTTCCATCTAATACCAAGCCTGAGACAGGTAAATTTTCTTTGATGTGGTAAAATCTATTTTTCATTCTTTCTTACACTTAGGTATAGATTTCAAGATCAACTTTATACAGGTGTCTGCTAATAATCTTCCCACCTTGGGAATAACCTGGATTTCCCCCCCCCTATTATTTTATCTTGTTCATTTATCAAGAATAAGGCTTAGACTTGGAAAAAATTATATTAAGTGAAGTGAGCCAAACCCAAAGAAACATAGGTCCTATGGTTTCCCTTATTTGCAATACCTAGTATATGTATGAGTCAAGCAGAAAAGGTCAAATAAGGTGATGTTAGGAAAATGAACCCTAAGATGTGTATTTAAATGTTTTTTTTCTTTCATGCATTTGTCTCTAACGCATTTATAAGATTATTTCTTTGTTGTTTTGTATGTCCCTCCCCCACAGTATAACCCCTGCTTTCACTGTATTTGATGTTGGTATAACTTGTGGAGGGGAAGGGGAAAAACAAGTCGTTTAAATAAGGATACAGATGGACCTGTTGCAACAATGAGAAGTACAAGTTGTCATGTCGAAAACAAACTTTACAACTTTGGTAGTGGGGGGAGGATTGGGTGGGGGGGGGGGGGGGGGCTGGGAAGGGATGGGAAGGGTAAACAAAGGAGGAGGCTACAATGCTTGATAAGAAATGTACTCAGTATCTTGCCCATGTAATTCTAACCCCTCTGTGCAGTATTTTCACAATAAAAAAAAAATAAGGCTTAGAATCCTAAAGTTCAGTATAAATCATGTAACTTACTATGAGTTACTCATTTGCTCTCATTTTAAGATATTCAAATTTCCTATTTTTATGCCAACTCAAAGATGCATTTATTTTTTGTATTTTTATACAGCATTTTCATTTTTTCAGTTGAAGTTATTCAGGATACCTAACCAACCACATGGTCCAAACTGTGTATTGTATGTTGGTTAATTCCCTCTATACTATTATCACCTACACTGCTTCCTCTCTATGGGTCTAAGTTCCTGTTTCTAAAGGTTACATATTCATCCACGCAAATGTTTTCTAAATCAGTCATCTATTATTCATAGAGATATTACATTCTTTTTCATTCTTCAGGTCAATGTATTCTTTCCTAAAGCTACTAGATATTCTTCTTGGCCCAATGCTGGTTTTTCTTATTTATCTTTGAAAGGGAAAAAATACAGGTAGCACTTGCTAACAAACAGAACAGACGCAATAGACAACTCCTTCTAGCTGTCACTTCACTAGTAAATATTTACCTTTCTAATCTCTAAATGCTAATGTTAATTCAGATAGCCTTTAGCTCAAACTGCATGACAAGCAGAAATCCAACTGATATAAGTCTAGCAGATTGAAACCAGGTTATTCGCTGAAACACAATAATTAAGACAGCCAGGCAATAGGTAATACATATAACAAGGGAGACTACAACCATAAGGGACATTGCAGTAATACTACCATATCACTTGAGCACACAATGTGCTTCTCTCAACTCTTGTACTTCTGTGCCTGAAGCTGAGTTCCAACGAAGATATGAGTATACTAACCTGCTTTCCCCAGACCCCAGAGCCTTAGAGCCCAGGAACAAAGTACCAGGTTTTCAAGGCCACCAAAAAGGTAATTAGAGGCACATGCCTCTAATTCTAGCACTCAGGAAGCTGAAGCAGGAGGATTATGAGTTGGAATCCAGTGTGGGCTACATACCCAAGATCTTCCCCCCTACTCCTCCAAAGGAAAAAAAAAGTAAAAGTAAGAAAGCTGTACAATTAGATAGTGGTGGTATCTGTAAAACCCAAGGAAACATGTACTAAAAGCAACTGAATTATGTATCTTAAACCCTCTGTTCAACACCTTAATAATAAAGTTATTATTAAAAAGGTGAACAAAAAGTAAAGTGTTTTATGTTGCCTTCCTCAAGTTCATTGTCCATCAGTTATGTTTGGCAAACATAGCATCTAGTAGATATTCTAACAAACAACATGCTTTCCAATCCATCTCCAACAGCAAGGTAATTTGCCAGACTTTAAGCATCTGGTTGTCTTCACATTTTCTTTAGCATAAGCTTCAGAATATTTTAAAGACAACTTGGGATGAAGTTATTTTTGTATTTATTAAAAATAAAGGACAGGATGCTGGTGGTTCATGCCTAGTAATCCTAACTACTCAAGAGGCTGAGATTTGAAGGTCACAGCCCTGATTCAAAAGCCCACGTTTCAATGCCCATGACCACCACCAACAACAACAAAAAAGAATTTCACAACTCATCATGCAGTTTAGGACAAAAGTACTGAGAACAAATTTACAGACTCCAAAAAATTACCTGTCATGTTTGATCCTGGCTAAAAGAGGCTCCAGCCAACCTGCTGTACATTCACAATGAGCATCTAAGAAGGTGATTACTTGGCCTTTGGACACAGCAGCTCCTTTTAATCTAGCTCTGATCAATCCAGAACGTTGTTCCATTCGAATTACATGAACTGGCACTTTGAGTTTTTTCACGTAACTTTCTAGAGGTCTTTTCAGAAAGTCTAAAAAAATTAACAGAACAGTAACATGAAAAGAAAAGAGTGAACTGGTACTACTCAGATGTAAACATTTTCAATTTACATTTCTTCAACATATATTAACTGAGCATTCCTAGTAAGGTTTGCCAACAGATTTCCAAAGGGTGCCTTTTTATTTCATAGAAGTATAGACTAGAGCTGTCTTTACTATGTCTCACATGGTAGTAAGAAAGCATCATGAAGGACAGACATATTACACAACTCCTCAAAAGCACTAAATCCACACCTCAACAGAGAAAAGAAATAATACACCAACATATCACAACTGTTATATTGAAAGTTATATATATCAAAGTTGTGAGATTTCTTTAGAAGCAGAAACAAACTGTCATATTGGTCACCATAATCTTTTGATTATGGTGATTTTTTTTAAAAAACAGAAGGCAGTGATATTAAGTTCAGAAGGGAAATACTGGAGTGTAACTGCAAGGTCAAAGAGAGATCCTTAATAGGTGGGTCTATGGAAAATATTTATTTTTTAATAAAAGGCAATTAAAGAGAGAAGAGAGAAAAGGCAAAAGGGAGAGCTACCTTAAGAAGTCAGATAAAGTTTATGCCCATACAGTAAGAACATCCTACCAGTTTATATCTTACTTAAACAGCAGAAAAAGTGGGGCTTCCGCAAAGGAAAGATAAAAGATCTTTTGGATTAGCACAGAGGCTACTAATGATGATATGGCCTGGTATCTTTCCAACTATTTTCTATATAAAGACATGAGGATAATTTCCTCTATGACTATGAAGTTCTGCAATTCACAGAAATAAAGGTTATTCATTAAGGGACTCTTCACAGGTTAACAGTGAGACCAAGATGCTTCCTACTTCTTGGGAGTGACAGATAAGAGTGAAATGATCATCTGTTGAACTGGCAACATCAGAATGAGGCAATAATAATCAGGGATATGACAATGAAGAAGAAGATTTCTCTGTTCTACCACATCAGATTACTAGTATTTTCCATTTCTGCTAACATATTTCCTTAATATTTAGGCTAAAAAGAGAATGTAAAAAATTTGTTAGCATATTGTACAAATCAAGATCATAAAGATCAAACTACATTCTGAGTAAAAAAAAATGGGAGCAGTGGCAATCTCAGAGAATATTTTGTAACTAATATGTTAAACCCATTATATGTTTTCTCATTTAATATTCACATGAACTCTGTGAGATTATGAATCTCAGGAACAGGAAATGAAAATCTAAGGCTTGGACCATTACATGAATTTGATCAAGGTGTCACAATTGGTAAGACCTGGATCCAAGATTGAGGCCCATGTTTTTCCAATTTCAAAACTCAACTTTTTAATCCATGGCCAAGAATATTTTGAAAGGTATATTGGTGCATACCTATCATTCCAGCACTCAGGAGGCAGATGCAGGAGGATTGTAAATTGGACATCTGCCTAGGGTATGCAGGAAAGTTTCAATGTAGCAAAGCCCTATCTCAAAAACTAAAATTTGAGAACTAATCTATACTCTGTATCTAGAATTTGTCAGAATTCTGTGTGGCAGAGTAATACTATACTTGAATACCATAGTCTAGGTTAAATGCCTTATAAAAAAATGTGTCTCCTAACAAGTTTTTCCAAAAATAGTAGATACTTAAAATGTTTCTTGAAAAGCAAAGCAATTTAATTCCTAAGTCTGAAAGCTGTGATATTCTGTCCTGCCTATGAACAAAATGAAACATGCCAACTTCTGTGGTATGATAAAAAGTTATTTTATAATTTTTTTAACATCTCATTTTGGATCTTTGTGATTTTCACACAATAAAGTTAGGATACATGTTTTCCTTTAGGATGATACAGAAACATGGACTTGGGACTAGGTGGAAAAGTATGAATGATCATGCCTCATTTTCTAGGTAATAGCTATGAGAGGTTAAATTATTATTATTAGAAGCTACTATTTCACCTAAAAAATAAGGTTGAATTGTATTTACTAGAATTACCTTTACAACTGCTATCCAATACATGGATTTTTAAGTATCATTCTATCATGGACTAAGAGGTGGTCAGAGTAAGGATGTCTCAAGAATCTAGGTCCTCATTTCTGGTATTTGAGACTGTCCTTTTTTTTTTTGTAGCTTATTATAACTGCAGGCTTACTATCCTGAAAATTTTCTAATGGAATTTTGTTTGGCATCATTGTTTAGAGACTCAAACTATTGGCTTTAATGTGATTGTTTAAGTCTGCTTTATCTTATTCCTGAGTTACACATTTCTCATATGTATTGCTAAATCAACCAGTCTAGTCTCTCTGCATGTACTTGTACCTCTTTCCAACTGTTCAATATAGTGTATCGACAGTGAGCTTGGGGCATACAAACATGATCATGCCACTTCATTTACTAAATCCTGTATGACCTGGCTTTTCCTTTTCCTTTCCCTCTTTCCCCTCTCTCCTCTCTTAAGATAGGGTTTCACTATGTACCCGAAGACTGGCCTTGAACTTGTGGTATCTTAGGATTACAGGCACGTACTTGCATACCTGGGTATAGATTCTTGAGAATTTCTAGGCAGGAAGACAAAGGAGAATTAGAGTATCTCTCGGGAGTGCTAGAGACTGAACCTCTGATGGAAAAAGGAAGTAGACATCTGTCCACATCTTCTGACTCACACATTCAGTCAATTTTGGATATTAAGTAAGGATTGCAGGAGAAAAGGGAATTCAAGAACTGAGATATGTAAGTTTCATTTTTTTGTTACTATAAGGTTACATATAGAGGTGTTACAGTTATGTAAGTCAGGTAAAGAGTACATTTCTTTTTGGACAGTGTCACCCCTTCTCTTGCTCTCTCCCAGTATTCCCCCAGTCTTGCCCACAAGTTGTATAGTTCATTTTCAACATAGTGTCTAGTGAGTACCACTGCTGCCTTTGTTTATTTTTTGACCATCCATTTCTGTTCCTCCCTCTTGCCCTCCCAAAGACAGATAAATGAACAAAAAGCAAAATGAAAAGAAAAACAATACGAAGAAAAATCCTAATTTCCATTTTCTGGCATTCACTTTGATAAGTATTATTTTATATGATCAGATGTACATAGGCCTTGTGCCTTTGTGATCCTCTCCTAAGAGTACCTTCCTCTGGTCTCACTGTATGTGAGTGCCTAGAGTCTTGTATAACTTATCATTTCCCATTGTTTTAGATCTAGCTTCTGCATATGAGAGAAAACATGCACTGTTTATCTCTCTGAGCTGTTTCTTTTTACATGTGGTTTCGAATTATGAGTACATGAATGTCTTTGATGAGGCTACACTCTGCCAAAATTTACTACTCTTCATATAGCCTTCTTAGGCACTTACAAATTAAAAGAAAATCAAAGGAGAGAATGTAAAAATAATTCATTTTATTTCAGAAAAAAAAATCTTCCTTTGAAGAACATTTAATTTAGCAAAGTGAACACAAGTGAACTGGGCACAACTCACTTGCTGGATGTTTGCATAGTTATGTGCTGCATGACATTTTGGTCAATGACAGACAGCCTAAGTGATGGAGGTACATACGATTATATTATTTAATAATATCATAGACATCTTTTGATAAGTGCATTCTATATTTGCACAAAGACAAAATCACCTAAAGATACATTGCTTAGAACTGTTGTTATCTGATTGTATATCGTTATGCAAAATTAGATGAATTTTCTAAAAGGATTAACTCCCAGCAAAAAATTATCCACATAAGGCTTATATTTCTGTTGCCCACAGTAATACAACCAGACAAAAGATTCCTTACTTGTGGCAAGTCCACTGCAAATAATTTTTAAAGCAGTCTCTCTGAGAGCAAAGAAATCAATGACTTTGTGTGCGTGTGTGTGTGTTCCGGGTCTTGAACTCAGAGCCTGGTTCTGTCCCTGAGCTTTTGTGTTCAAGGCTCGCACTCTACAACTTAAAACCACAGCTCCACTTCTAGCTTTTTGGTATTTATTTGGAGATAAGAGCCTCATGGACCATCTGGCCCAGGGTCAGCCTCCTGAGTAGCTAGGATTACTGGTGTGAGCAACCAGCACCTGGCAGTTTTTTTTGTAAGTGACGTATTCTTTTTTCATAACAGCTTTCATTCATATTGACAGCGAATTATGTTGTCTTATGTGATTATACATTATTTCTTTCATTAGATTAAGAAGGCAAAATATAAAGCCTAGAGAAGAACTATATCATATTCTTCCTTTGCATTTGCAGTCTGGCAAAATAAGGTTTATATTGTTATTAATACATAAATTACTCCCAATAATCAATGTCATGTGACTAAACTTACTGTGTATGTATTCCTGGATGGAGCTTGAACTCAGGGCTTGCTCTTACTTAGCTTTTTCTCTCACAGCAGGCACTATATCACTTTAGCCATGTCTCCATTCTAGTTGTTTGTAGATTTTGTCCTTTTTTTTTTTTTTTTAACTGGTTAACTGGAGATTTGGACTTTACTGCCTGGAATGGCTTCAAACCATGATCCTCTGATCTCAGTCTCTTGAGTAAGCAGGATTATAAAGCATGAACTACAGGCTATAGACTTACTTTTAAGTGCATATATTTAGCATGGGCACAAGAAGGAAAGAGTGTTAATACCTGACTAACTCAGCAAATACAATGAAAACAGACAAAAAATTAATTTGAAGAACCTAACAAAAGAGGGTAAGACATCAATTTGATAGGCCATCAACAATTTTAAAGCATGTTAAGGAAGGAATAATAAGCAGTAAAAGCTATATACATTATATTAATGATTACTGGACATATGTGCTGCTGTGGGGAGGAGAGGTGACTGAGAAATGACTGAGAAACTTTAACAAGTTTCTTTACTGAAAGACTAAGTAAATCTTTTCTATAGTACTCTGCAGTGTGAATTTCAAAGAACGATTTGAAATAAATTATGCTGGCCCAATGCACCTTATTAATATCTTTTCAAAAAAAAGAGTTCACAGAATGTTAAAAAACTGAGATTCTTAGAAGACATTTAGGCAAGAGTCACAGACACTTATTTTGAGATTAGTCATATTACATACTTCTTTTTCACTCTGCTTAATCATTTTATGCAGCTAGTTATAGACATTCCAAAAATTTAGAAATAAGAAATCAGAGAGACCTCCTTCAGTCCAGATTCCATTTAGTTGTCAAATGTACCATTTATTATACACTGAACTAAATCTCTTCATGTATGGCTATAAGAAGAATCTAGCTGACTCCACTAACCTACAACTTAAGCTTTACACAGAGAAATCTAACAAAATTACATGCTTCAATTTTTAAAAATTATTCTGCCTAAGCATTTTTATTTATTTATTTATTTTTTGGGTCCGGTCGTAGGGCCTGAACTCTGGGCCTGGGCGCTGTCCCTCAGCTCTTCAGCTCAAGGCTAGTGCTCTACCACGTGAGCCACAGCGCCACTTCCAGCTTTTTTCTTTTTGCTTATGTGGTGCTGAGGAATTGAACCCAGGGCCTCAGGCATGCAAGGCAAGTGCTCTACCACTGAGCCACCTTCCCAGCCCCAGCATTTTTATTCTAAAGCATCATTTCTTTTGAAAATAAGATTCAGATACAACATAAATTATACACCTAAAACACTTTATAAGTTTCACAATGGTATACTTTATGTGTGAATGAGTTCAAATACTATAAATATTTTTAGGATAAACTAGAAATTTATATAAAACTATTAGGTAGCAATTAGCAATTAGTCAAAAGATAGCATAATATTGGCATTAAAATGACTATTTACCTCTTTCACTGGCATCATCTACAAGAACAATTTCTTCTATCATGTGTCTTGGTGAACGGTTAATGACACTATGGACAGTTCGCAGAAGTGTGCTCCATGCCTCATTGTGGAAAACAATCACCACACTTGTTGTAGGAAGATTATCTGAATAGACCTTTGTTTTACACCTGGAGACAAAGCAAATGCCTTTTATATTACTGGATATCCAGTAAAAGGGGTGACAGAATAATAGAAATGGAGTGTTCTAAAGGTGAGACTCTTGTTTTCATTCCTTTGCACTTTAAGTTTTATGTTTAATAAACAGTACCTAAAGTAATACACTGATATTAAAATTATTTTAAAAGTTGCAGTCTTAAAATTAGGCAGCTCCTCCTTATGAGGGTTTTTGGGCTGATTAATTTTAATGGAGAATCAATTAAACCTATATTATCAATTCCAAACTCCATGCATTTAAAGAATACAACTGTATAAAAAAAGGTCAGGAACACAAAGTTTAAATCCAAACAAAACTGTAACTTCCATGAAGATAAGTTGCATTTAATGATACCTATTATAAACCAAGTCTTAATCTTCTTAGTTATTTTATAAAGCAGAAACTCAGAACCACATGTTACAGATGGGAAGCAAGACAGAGACAACAAGGAAGCCTGACTGAAGGCTCTACAGCTCAGCCTCCAATGACCCAACTGCTGTTGCCACCTCTGTAAATGAAATACCAATATACATCTTATTTTCATAGATTAGGTCTAAATATGAAGATGTCAGAACAAATATACCTGAAATACATTTACACAAAATGAACACTGTAAACGTTATATTCCTAGCATTTTTTTATGTAACATGGTCTCTTCTTTCAACTTCATTAGCTGGGTGATTTCTGCTAGAATATAATACAGCACCAGAAAATAGTAACAGCAATGAGCAATCAGATATTGGTATCAGGAGAGATGTAATGGAATGTGTGTATAATCCTTTCTTAGCCACAACTGTATCCATAATTAGAATAGTTGCTCTAGCTTTCCCTCTTTTCCTTTTCCCCCTTGCTCTCCCAAGCGTCTCAAACCTTTTGTTCAGCTATCACTTATCAATGGGAGTGGAGTAAAAGGAGATGAAAAACTCTGAAACTCCTGTAAGAATCCCACTTACTGAGCATGCTATGTTAGGGTTGCATCCTGGAAACTGAACAAAAGAAAAAGGGCAGGTTAAAAGGATGGGAAGGGGAAACAAAGGAGGAGACAACAATGCTTGATAAGAAATGTACTCATTATCTTGCCCATGTAATTGTAACCCCTCTGTACGGTATTTTCACAATAAAAAAATCAATTAAAAAAAAGATGACAAAGGGTCTAAAAGGACGAGCAGAGACTCCCAGCAACCCTTGACTCTCCTCTCGCCTAGGGGAAAAAGAAGCAGCAAATAGTTTTCATTATTCCTCTACCCCTCTATGTAGCTAGTCTGAGCTTGTCTCAAACTAGTAATCCTCCTGCCTTAGACTCCCAGGTACTGGGATTACTAGGAATATGCCACCATACCTAGCCTCCCTCTTCTTTACTACTTCTCAGCAATTATCTCACTATCTAGTCATCTCTGATCCAGAAAACCTACAGCTTCACAGTGGAATAACCATGACTCTCACCCATTGTTTATCTCAAATCTACTAGAAGACCCACACAGTCTGATGTCCTCTATAGCCTTCTCTTCAAAGTTATGAGCTAAAAGATAGGGCTTAGAAGATCAGTTGTCTAGGCTGCAAAAAAGACAACGTTCTTTAAAATTCCTAATACTACTTCTGAAAAGTTTTCCATTAAAACTGTGACAGTGGATGCTTATTCATGTGTAGAAAGCTATGTTTTGGGTGATCAGAGATGATCAAGCCAAGACAATTCAGTGTTTCTATGGGAGAATTCATCCTGTATGCCTACCAGAAAAAGACTTTAAAGTCAGGAACAGCCAGTATATAAGTTCAAACCATTTCCTATATTATTCAGCTGACTCATCTTGTGTCATACATTATCTCTTTTCCCAAGCAACTGTACTTATTATTATTATTATTTTGCTGGTCGTGAGGCCTGAATTCTGGGCCTGGGCGCTGTCCCTCAGCTCTTCAGCTCAAGGTTAGCGCCCTACCATTTGAGCCACAGCACCACTTCCGGCTTTTTCTGTTTATGTGGTGCTGAGGAATTGAACCCAGGGCCTCATGCATGCGAGGCAAGCACTCTACCACTGAGCCACCTTCCCAGCCCAACTGTACTTATTATTAAAATAGCCAAGGTGATTATGTAGCTGTTGGCTTACAAAAGTAACAAAAAGAAAAAAATGAGGTACAGTATATGACTCAGGAACATATGCAGTATACAGCCGGTAACTGTTAACCATGGCCATGGCTAGGAAGCAGAGAAGGAGAAGAAAAATCTGAGACAGTAGGTTTTACAGAAATAACAAGTTAGACTTATTTCATGGATATATTAAAAAATTAAACTCTAAAAAGTAAACTCTAAAACTGTATGGAAAGGAAGATTATAAAAGCATCAGATGGAATAATTAAAGAGAAGCAAAAATATGATCTAGAATAGGTAACAAAAGGAAAATCCTAATAAATGGTTAAATTCATAAAGACTCTCAGCTTTCTGAGTTCCAACTATTTATAAAGCAGTAGTTCTCAAATTGTCTGATTTATGATTCCTTTACATGTTCAGAAATTGAGGACTTCAAAAGCTTTTCTTTCCTCAGCTTTGAACTACTGACATTTACTATGGACGTTAAGAGGAGACTTAAAAACCTAACAATTTATAAACTAATAATACAATAGCTTATTAGCAGTAACTCCTCACTATTATGTTGGGTGTCCATTATCTACTTACTACCTCTCAGCTTGAAACTTTTCATTACTTCTTCTGCAATAATGGAAAAGGCCCCTATAAGTGATTTTCCTTTGTAGCTGGCATGATGCATGCATACATAAGCTCTGTCAGTAGAGGGTAGTGAAGGATTATCACAGGAGGAAGGCACTTGCCTTTCTGGTTTGTGTGTGCATCTATTTGTTTTTTTCCCTCCTACAGGTGCAGCTGCAGGAGTATGGTGAATACCCACAGGTACTCAGCAAACTTTTCTATCATCCAATGAGCTGTAATCAGACTTCCTTCAAAAAGGTTCCATTTAGTTCCAGTAGCACACCAACAGGTAGATTCTCAGTAAGTCTCCTAGGCACTCCAGCATCCTACGGTTGGCTGTTTGAACTCTGGAAAGGAGGTTCCTATTTGCAAGTACTGGCTCTGATTTTGTGCAAATGCATACTCAAGTGGATTTCTTACTTGTAAGCCTACCTATTGGTACCCACTCTGCAGAGTATTTTCAGTGAAAACCAACAAACTTTTCTGTCATACACTGAACTTCAGACTTTTTCTGATGAGGTCTGAAACCCAGCTGTAGGCCAGGACTTTTCCAGTTTTTCCATCCTTGTACTCTCATTTCTAGGTTATCCATTACAATGTCTTAACTCCCTTATAGTTGCCCCATCATAGTTAATATTGATATATTAAACTTTTCTCTATTCAAATTATTATATAAATTCTCTTCTTCAAACTCCACTATGTACTAGATGAAGAATTGAGAGCAAAAGGACAAAGAACATCTTAATATGTAATGTCATAATGTCTGCCCAACCTTGTAGACTTCCTCAAAGGACCCTGAGAATTACTGACACAGAGCACATTCTTTTGTCTGGATTTTTTCACTCATCAGCTTTTTGTACAACATTCATATTGTCACAGGCAACAGTTTATCACTGCAACAGTATGTCATTATGCAAACATTTATAGTGCTTTATTTTTCCATTGTAATATTCATGGACCTTAGTAGTTCCAAGTCTGGGCTATTACACAGTGCTATAATCATTATTCATGTATGTCTTTTGGTGACTGTATTTCTGGGAATAAAGTATATAGAAGCTCAGCCTCAGGAGATATTATGCAATTGTTTTCTAACAAGCTATAACAATTCAGATTCCTAGCTGAAATGTGGTAAGAGATCTAGTTGCTTCACAGGAGCATTGATACTGATTTTGTTTTATTTTTCATTAGATGAGTTTTTTGAGGGTTTAAAATTCTATGAGTTTTGAACACATGTACACATTCATCTAACCACTACCATGATCAGGAAACAGAATCGTTCCACATCAGCAAGAACTCCCTTGTACTATCTACCACCTGATTCTTGGCAAACAACACCTGTTCTCCATTATTGTTTTTTCTTTTTTAATAATCTCACATAAATGGAAGCATACAGCCTATAATCTTTGACACTGATTTCTTTCACTGAGCATAATGTCCTTGAAAAACATTTAAGGTATTGTATCAGTAGTTTGCTCTTTCTTTATTACTGAATAGCACTTAATTACATGGCTATGTCAAGTTTACTTATCCATTCCTCTATCAAGTTGTTTGGCCATTAGAGTAGAATGGCTATAAGCACAGAGTTCTATATAAACATGCTTTCATTTATTTATATTCAGTAAATTGGCTCACTGGGCTACATGGTTAACATAATCTTATAAATGATTGCCAAACCCTTTGCCAGAGAGTATAATAGCACTTTGCATGCCCACCAGAGTTCCAATTATTCTGCATCTTTTTCAGCACTTCACACTAGCGGTATTTATTACTTTAGCCATCCATTTAAATAGGTTTAGAATTGTATCTCATTACTGTTTTACATGGCATCTCTTCAGTGGCTAATGTCTTCCTATGTGTTCATTTGCCAGTCAAGTGATATTCTGGGTGAAGTATCAAGTCTTTTGCCTAATTTTTATTTTTGTTAAATTTTTCTTATTGGGTTGTATGTTTAGTAGCTCTTTATAAATGTTCTCAAAATAAGTTCTTTGCTGGACAGTTGCAAGTATTTTCTTCTGTAGCTTTGTTATTTCTTTTTTAATAAGTTTTTTTGTTATTTTTAAGGAGTTGTACAAAGGGGTTACAATTCCATCAGTCAGGTTATGAGTACAATGCTTCTTGGTCAGTGTCACTCCTTCCTTAACTTTCCCCAATGTACTCCCTTCCACCTACAAGTACATAGTTCATTTTTTAGATATTGTGTATTGAATACAATGACTGCATTTTTTCACCCTTCCTTCCTCCATTACTGTACCTCCCCTTTGTCCTCCCCTTTAAAAAGTTTCCATTTCCTGGAATTCACTTTGATAAATAGTATTTAAGATGTTCAGAGGATTTACACCTTTGGAATCCTCCCCTACATATACCCTCTTTTAGTCAATCTGTGTGTAAATGCACAGAGTTCTATATATTATCATGTCTGTTTTATTTTAGAAATAGTTTCCATTTTAGAAAAAAATGTGCTGGTTGTCTCTCTGTGCTTGGCTTATCTCACTTAACATGATTTGTTCTAGGTACATCCACTTCCCTGCAAATAATGTAATATTATTCACAGATGGGTAAAATTCCATTGGGCATATGTATTACATTTTCTTGATCCTCTCATCTATTAAAGGGCATCTGGGTTGCTTCCATAATTTGGCTATTGTGAACAGTGCAGCAATGGACATGAATGTGCAAGTGTCTTTATCAAATCCTGACTTGTAACAGTCTAGGTAGATGTCCAGGAGTATTATAGCTGGATCATATGGAAGTTCTATGTTTTAGTTTTTTTGAGGAATCTCCAAATCACCATCCTCTGGTTGTCCTAGTTTACATTCCCACCAAAGTGCAATAGGGTTCCTTTTTCACCATATCTTGTCAGCATTTGTTATTGTTTGAATTCTTGGTGCTGGACAATTTTACTGGGGTGTGATAGAATCTCAATGTTGTTTTGATTTGCATTTCCTTTATGTTGAGCATCTCCTCATGTGTTCACTAGTCATTCTTACTTTATCTGAGAAGTCTCTATTTAGCTCCTTTGCCCATTTATTGATTGGTTTAATTAATGATGGAGTTAGTTTCTTGAGCTCCATATATATGTTGGGTATTAAGCACTTAGTAGATATATAGCTGGTAAAGATCTTCTCTCAGTCTGTTGGTTGTCTTTCTAGTTTAGTAACTATGTCCGCTGTTCTGCAGAAATCTTTTAGTTTGATGTAGTCCCATGTTATTTTATTCCTTAGTATGAAAGTTTTAAATTTTGGTAAAGTTCAATTTATTGATTTTTTCTTTTAGATAAATATAGGAACGATCAGTAAGTGAATGAAAAAAATCCTCAATATAATTATTGGGAAAATTAAAATTGGATCAGCAAGGGATATTTCACACTCTAAAATGGGTATAAGTAAAAAGACAGGAGTTGATGAGGAGATGGTAAAACTAGAACACTCCTCACATTGGTGAGAATGTAAATGATACACCCACTTAGATAGCAGTTTGCCACTTTCTAAAATGTTCAAGTTACCAATTCTATTCCTAGGATTCTACTCAAGAATGAACACTTATTTCCCCATAAACATTCTCGGCAACATTATTTATAAAAGCCAGGAAAAAGAGCAACCTAGTATAACATATTCATAATAGAATAAGTCTGAATAATATAAATGAACAAAACATAGGTGAACCTTAAACATTATCCTCAGGGAAACAGTCCAGTTACCAAAGAATACATGACTACACTTATTATCAATAACTATTCCTTGAAACTGGACATAGGAATGAAGAGTGCTAGCAAATGTACAGGAGAGATCTTTTAGGGGTGATGCAATTTTTCTAAAACTAGCAACTGTAACAGAACATTGCAAACTCTGATTTTAAATCACTGAATTATATATTTAAAATGATGTTTCTTTGGGAAGATACAATAAGTGTATTTCATGCTATCTCACCAAGTGGAACTATGTATCTGGATAAGATTCACACTATAGATATCTATAGATTCTAAAATGTAAATATAGCCAGTTCACTGGTGAAGGAAACCAGAACTCCTAGTTTCAATGAATCAGTGAAGAGCTTCCCATTCTTTACCACCCCTCTAGCATTAGCCAACCCACAGGCAACTTCCAGTCTAAAATGCACCAAGAGCTCTAAGAGAAGCCCTTTTTGCCTCAGGAATGAAAAATGGGTGTCTTAAAGCTGGAGAGAGGCTGGGTGCTGGTGGCTCACGCCTGTAATCCTAGCTACTCAGAAGGCTGAGATCTGAGGGCCCCGGTTCAAAGCCAGCCCAGGCAGGAAAGTCCATGAGACTCTTATCTCCAATAAACCACTCAGAAAACTGGAAGTGATGCTGTGGCTGAAGTGGTAGATTGCTAGCCTTGAGCTGAAGAGCTGAGGGACAGTGCCCAGGCCCAGAGTTCAAGTCCCTCGACTGACTCCTCCCCCCCCCCAAAAAAAGTTGGAGAGAGTAGACAAAATGTATCTTTCCCTCCATTTTTCCTTTCTTTTCTAGTCCAGTAAGCTTAAAAAGCACCAGACTGGATTAATCGGCCTATAGTGGAGGAATGCACAGTCCTATCTGGCCAGGACTTTATATATTTTACCTTATTTTTTTATTTTTTCGTTTGATCCATGTCATATATAGATATGCTTGAAAACTCAAAACTTTCAAACGCATTTTTCAAAAGTTCACTTTTCTCATTCCATAAAATCACACCCTTCAATTCTATCACTGTCTTCAGGAGGTAAATACCTCCAGAATTCTAAGTATTTTGCTTCCTGATTTTTAAATTCTTAGTTCTTGGCTTCCTTTTACAGGCTGTGAGAATTTATTTCCCTCCTTCTACATCCTAACACATATACTTCCTAGTCCCTCTCAGTTTAGTTACACATAACTTTGGTGACATCCCTGCTGAATGTTTATATTGGAGTTATGTTATACATTTTATGAATTTAACTTTTCTGCACAACAGTCCCCTTCCATTTTATTCTGAGATATTTCTTCCTTTTGGTTAGTTTTCTATATATTTTCCTCTAATTTCAAACTCAGATGACATGCTCATAAAGGATAAGTGGAGATTATCATGTTTCCAAATGATACTATCACTTCCATTAGGAGCAGATCTGTTAATGGGAATGAGCTACACATTGTAGTAGAGTGCGAGAACATTTGTTGGTTCTTGAACAAGTAAAAATGCATATTGTTTAATTTCTGTTCCTAGGTACAATACTAAGTAAAAGACAGCCTACATAAAAAACACTGTAAGAGATTGAAAGGATTACTGATGCAGGAAATTAACTATGTGGTCTGAGAATTGAGTGACTACCTCAGTAACACAATTGTGTTCTGGAAATAAAGAGATTATTAATGCTTGTATAAGATAGTGCCCATTTACCACAGATATAGCTAGCCACACGAATACCTAAGAATTCAGGAATGCAGAATAACACAAGTTGTTTGGTATTTTCTACTGCTATTATTTTTTAATTGTTAAACAAATTAGAGTTCCTAACACTCATGACTCTGAAAAGGTCTGAAACCCTCAGGGTCTGAAAAAGTCCTGCTGACCAGTTTTTAATTAGGTTCCTGAAACTGTATTAAGGGTTTCAGATATATTATTCCATTTATACTATCAATAACCCTAAGACAAAGGTATCACTTTCCCAATTTTACAAATAGGGAAACTAAGACTTAGTGTAATGGAGTAACTCACACAATAGGATAGCCTGTAAGTAGCAAAACTATAATATAAAAAATTGTGCCATTCAACAATCCATATATATCAAATATTATAGTAAGAAAGAATTCAGAATAGAATTTTCAGGAAGTTTCAGAATCTACACATATCCAATGAATAATCGTAACTCAGAGGGAGGATTTTCCTGTATTTTTTTGTGTGTTTGTACCAATCCAGGGGCTGGAACTCAAGGCCTGGACACTGTCTCTGAGCTTTTATGAAAGATCAAGGCTAGCTCTTCTACCTCTTGAGCTACAGCTCCACTTCTAGCTTTTTGGTGGTTAACTGAAGATAAGAATCTTATGGACTTTCTTGCCTGGACTGGCTTCAATCCTCAGATCTCAACCTCCTGAGTAGCTAGGATAACAGGTGTGAGCCACTAGCTTGGTAATTTTCCATACATTGTCATCTATTAAGTTTAATCTGTCAATAGCTTTACCAATGACAATTCAGTATTTCATAAGAAATTTGGCCCCTAGTCAAGTAGTGATTGGCAATGTTACAAAATTTCTCCTATGTACTTTCATTTAGATTAACGTCAACTAAGATTATAATAAGAGTGATAACAAAGCACAATGATTAAGAGCAATGTTTTGTCATCAAGACCAGGAACAAAATTCATTTGGGTCATTTACCATATAGACTTTGAACAAATCATTTATCTAGATCCAAGTTTTCCATTCAGTAAACTAGACAAACTACTCTGGCTTTACTCAACTGTTTAAATATGATAATGTGTATGATGCTGTATACATAATTGAATACTAATGATATTATTACTACTTTTTTAAATGTCTATGAACAATTATATAAGATGGATTTGGCATTTGAATAACTTGGAATCTGTTTTAAACCTCTTTTCTCAAAATCACAAAAGCTATTCAATGACTGCAACTTCTCTTCAACTCTTAATGGTAGGACAATGTCTTCTTTCCTCTAGCTTGAGACCTACAAGGCAGTAAAGGTTCCTGGCAGATAAGATGATCTGGACATAAACTTATGTCCTAGTACAGAAATGCAAGGCTTTTCTGGATTCTAGAAGTTTAATAAGTCACACACTAGGGACAACTGGATACTATTTGTCCTTCCACTTTGGGATACTTGTCTAAAAAGTAGATGCTGACCAGCTTTGCCCAGCTTAGTGTGGGGACAGTGTAAGGCTAACCTATATTTCTTGCTCAGCATCTTGTGAATCCACAACTATGAGCAAGGGAGAAAAAAAAAAAAAGAGGGGCTGGAAAAGCCCATTTGGAGTTATTTTCCCCTGAGAATCATCCTACGACACTGAGATCACTCCCCAAGAGGCCTATATGCATGAAGTGTTCAAATCACTTTATAATTCCTTACAGTTATGCTGACAGATAAAAATTTTGATTAATAGAAGAGTTTGGTAGTTTGAAGCTATTTATTAGATAACATAGTAGGTTCATTAGTCTTTTGCTAAACTAGACATCCAGAACTATATTAATACACATACCAATTCACTTCTCTCTCCTGTTTCTCTCTTTCCAATCATTCTTTCTCGTTCTTTCAGTATTTCTTCTATTTTGCTGAGAAGATTGCTCATATTGCTTTATGCCTTAAAAATGGAAGCCCCAAATCCGAATCACGCACAAAGATCATCAGCTATATGTTTTCACAAAGGTGATTAATCTAAAATATCAACGTCTATAGGGCCTTTTCTCTACAACTAGTTCAATTTAGCTGATAAATACTCTCCAATTTCTTGCAGGGAAGAGAAAAGTCTGGCTACCAGTATTAGTAGGAATCACACAGCAAAGGTTCTCAGAACACAGAATGTACTTAATTAAGTGACCACTTGATTAATCCCCATCTATTTCCACAAGTACCCTTGTTATCCTCTGGCTCAGATATCTTGTGTTGCCTTCTTCACATTGAGCAACTAGACCTCGTCAATTGCTGGTAGGAGTGTGTATTGATACAACACTCCAGAAAACATGTTTCAAGCACACGCTTAAACTATATAAATGGATAAGCTATTCTTCTTTCCCCAATATACACCAAGTAGAAGTGAGAATTTAAGTCTTCTAAAAGTCATGCTTTATTTATCATAGGCAAAAAAACTGAAACAAACTAAAGGTTTACCAGTAGAATAAACTAGGGTATATTTATATAACCAATGATTTACAACCTGAAAGAATAGCTGATATATATAATATGAATCTCAAAGACATGAAAGAATACATGGACCCAGTGATAGAAAGTTAAGGAAAAGACAGTCTGCATTCAGAGAAGTCAACACAACAACCTCTAAGAGCAATAACTAGAAAGAATAATAAACTTTCAGGGGTGACAGAAATGTTTTGCTTAGGGGCTGGGAAGATGGCTCAGTGGTAGAGTGCTTGCCTTGCATGCCTGAGGCCCTGGGTTCGATACCTCAGCACCACATAAGCAAAAAGAAAAAAGCTGGAAGTGGCACTGTGGCTCAAGTGGTAGAGCGCTAGCCTTGAGCTAAAGAGCTGAGGGACAGTGCCCAGGCCCAGAGTTCAGGCCCCACGACCGGACCCCAAAAAAAAAAAAAAAAAAAAAGAAATGTTTTGCTTAGTGTGGATCATCATTATACACATATACACACATATAAAACTTTAGTAAGCTGGACATATATTTCACTGCTAAAAGTTATACAAAAATGGATCTTTTTTGTAAACATTTAAATGGAATCATTCAGCAAAAATATTCTGGCAACAATATTTTAAGCCCCCTACCAATATATTAAGATAAACAATTAGGTTCCAAATTCCTGAAATACATGGTTATTATATCAGTAATATCTTGAGGTATTATTTATCAATATTTAAATATGCTTTAAGTACAATAAATAGTAACTTTGTAAAATAACATTACTTTAAAAACAGATACAGATGTGGGTGTGGAGGTGAGGGTGGATCAGTGCTGGTTCTAGGGTATGAACTCAGGGCCTGGGCACTGTTCTGAGCTTTTATGCTCAAGGCTAACACTCTACCACTTGAGCCACAGCTCCAATTCTGGCTTAAATATTACTGTTTTTAAGTGAAATTTATTGGGAATGTTGGATATACTTTCCATTCACATATGGTCAAGGTAACACCAAGTACTTACCCTTCTAACCTAACATCTGGTAAGGATCTGTTGAGTGCAATCATCTCACTTGCCATTAAATTGAACTGATTGATTTTAAACATCTCTTTCATCTTTTCTTGATCCTCTTTAGGAATGACGACTGGTTTCCCCATTTCTCCAGGACCTTCATGTGGCTTTTGCACTGGCTCTAGAACTAAGAATAAGGAGTAAACTTAACTAATATTAATTCCACAGCAATTGATCATATGTCTATTCAATAACATTTGAGTTAAAGCTGTGCCCTCGACAACCAGAGCCGAATTCCAGCCCTGATGTCATAAATATCCTCCTGTTATCATCTGTGGCCTGTTTTAGGTTTAGAAGTTGATACTTTAAAATTAAAATATAAACATTTTATATTGATGAACTTTCAAATTAAGAGTACTAAGTTCATAAAAATGCCACCTACAATGTGCTTGTGCTGGAGATAAACAAAAGATCCTGACAATGGCCAGGCTCCTGGACCCAACTACTAGTTCACGTGAAATAGAAAAGACAGGGGTAAAGGGAGCCAAGTGCCAGTGGCTTATGCTTGTAATTCTAGCTACTTAGGGAAGCTGAGATCATAGGATCACAGTTCAAAGCCAGCCAAGGCAAGAAAGTCCATTAGAATTTTATCTCCAACTAACTACCAAAATAACTAGAAACAGAGGGTGACTCAAATGGTAGTGCCCTAGGCTTTAGCACAGAAACTCAGGGACAGTGCCCAAGCCCTGAGTTCTAGGATTGTGCATATGAGCACACACGGGGGGGGGGGGAGAAAGAGAGAAAAAGAGAGAGAGAGACATTAAAGGGGATGTAAATCCTGACAGAGAAACTAGAAAAAAAAATCCAATTTCTTCTTCAACAGCAACAATGAAAAGAGAATCAGAGTTAAAAAAAAAAGGAAAGAAAGAAAGAAAAAAGGAAAGAAAAGAAAAAAAAAGAAGTATCTATACCACATGATTAACCATGAATAGACAGCTGCTAATTTTTAGAACTGGGGATTAAACCCAGGAGTTGCCTAGCAGATAGTAGCCCCTTTGAGCCAAGTCTCCAACTCATGAGTTGATTTAACTCTTGAAGCTAAATGATGGGAGTTAAATTACATGATCAAAAACTCTAGATCTGCCCTATTATTATTGGCCTATATTAGTCAGAAACCCTGTCTTAAAACCTAGCCAGGCACTGGTGGCTCATTCCTGTAACCCCAGCTACTCAGAAGGCTGAAATCTGAGGATCAAAGGCTCAGAGATCTGAGGTTCGAAGCCAGCCCAGGCAGAAAAATCCATGAGCCTCTTATTTTCCAATTATCCAGCAAAGAACCAATGGAGGTATAGCTCAAGTGGTAGAGCCCCAGCCTTGAGTGAAAAAAATCAAGCAACAGTGCAAGGCCTGAGTTCAAAGCCCAGTACTGGCACAGAAAGAAAACATTAACAACAACAACCCCCAAAACCCAAACCAAAATTAAACAATAGAAGCACATTACTACTTAAACTATTATAACTCTCTAATAAAGAATGGTTGTAAATAATTTCCTAGGCAAATAAGACTGGTAAAATTCAAGTGGCCACCAAATATATTTTAACCATTAATAAATATTTAAAAAAAAACAAAAAC
Organism: Dipodomys ordii; assembly: GCF_000151885.1. NCBI lineage: Eukaryota > Metazoa > Chordata > Mammalia > Rodentia > Heteromyidae > Dipodomys > Dipodomys ordii. The sequence continues at coordinate 9,235,600 of NW_012267241.1, forward strand.
TGTAAGTATTAAGTTCAGATGGCTTTTCATGTACTGAAAAAAATCTTGGCATAAAATTTTACACAATAATTCTAAGAATCAAATCGATTTGATAAGAGACACACAAAGGTATCTGCTATGATTTAGGTAAGTGTCTTTCTAAACACCCATATGTTAAAGACTTTGTCCTTAGTCTATAACATTATTGGCAGGTGTAGAATCTCTGGGGCCTATAGTTTTCTGACCTTAAGGAGATACTAGAATCCTGAGACTCCACTCCTCTCTTTGCTTCTTGGCCAACATGAGGCAAGTAGCTTCCTATATATGCATTCCCATGATGCACTGTCTCACTATAGACACAGAAGCAATGGATGATTTCTCTTACGTATTTCTGTCACAGTGATGGAAAACTAACAATGTTGCTCCAAAGTATTATGTGAAAACAAAATTATTTTATTAAATACTTAAGCTTCACTTACATGAAAACAGAGAATTATCATGGTTTAGTAAACTTAATAACAAAGAAAATTATAGATCTATGCTGAATGCCTGAAAGTAAACCCAACATACACAAACTACAAAATATACTTACTAATGTATGTACTTTAATAAGTCTTAAATTTCTAATTTGTATTTTTCTCACAGAAGTAGAACAAAATTACCACTTCATTTTGAAAAAAAATTACTAAAATAGAGGCAAAGATTGTTTCTTCCGCACTGTTTTCTATTTTATTACACAACTGTTACCCTTTACTGCCTTTATATATTCCCCTATTCCAAACATTTTGATATTTCTGAAATTGGAATGTTGCTTACAGTAATTGGAATGTTTTTGCTTTCACAGTGCCACATAAGTATTGTATAAACACAAGTATGATATTATGAAATGCTTCATAGTATTTTAAGTACCAAAATATGATCTGTAACTAAACTTATTGGTAACACTGCTACTTCAATATCTTTGCCAATTTCAACCCCTGTTCCAACCTTCTGTTCACTTTATAAAATGTTAAAATACTTAAGACACAATTTCTAAGCATTTTGGAAAACCTTTATAGTGGGGTGGGGAACACTCATCAAAGCTTGTGAAATCACTGGGGACAGACACATGTACTTCTCATATGCTTCCTGTCTGCTGCCAGTGGCCATCTGCCTGTACTGATAATTTTGTATGCACCCCAAATTATGTTACATATTATAAATAGTTTTTGGCAGAAAAAATAGTTCCCATTCCTACATATTAATATCTTCAATTTTTAATCACTGAAATTTTTTCTACAAATTGTGACCTCAATGTTTCCTAATGTTTGACAGTTGAAATAATTTCTAATATAAAAACATTTCAGAGCTGAAAATCAAGTACACTGGTAGCATGATAATCAGTTCTTATTTAAAATAATATCTGTAAGAATACTGTATATCCTATGCAACATCTAAATCATAAATTGGATAAATTTTTGCTAAATCTAGAAAACCCTACAAGACTAGTGAAAATTTTTCCCAGTCCATAACCTATGCTAGTCTTGTTATTTTGATTGTTTCAGATCATCTCCAGTATAAAAATACAATTCATAGGGCTGGGAAGGTGGCTCAGTGGGAGAGCGCTTGCCTTGCATGCCTGAGGCCCTGGGTTCGATTCCTCAGCACCACATAAGCAAAAAGAAAAAAGCCGGAAGTGGCGCTGTGGCTCAAGTGGTAGAGTGCTAGCCTTGAGCTGAAGAGCTGAGGGACAGCACCCAGGCCCAGAGTTCGGGCCCTATGACCGGACCCCCCGCCCAAAAAAAAAAACAAACACAATTTATAATTATTTAATACCTACCCTACTATAATTACCAATTTTGTACTTAAAAGAAGGCAAAACAAGTAAAGGTGAGAATAAGAAAACTGTTAAGTACATCAAAGAATCTTTAAGGGGCATTAAGCATTAACAACTGTAAGTAATTGTACTTATAGCTATACCATCATTATTCATAACAAAAGAAGAGATTTTGGTAAATTTTACCTGTCAACAGAGCTGAATGTTCAAAAATAAGATCCTTGTAACACTACTCTACAGTCATTAGCCTACTCTACAGTCATTAGCTACTGATTATTTCTTTTTTATTTATTTTGTTTTTGCTCTTTAGTTTTCAAATGCCATAAAAAATAAAAATCCTGGAGGGGCTGAGTTCTATCAAGAGAGATTTTTAGTTACAGAATGTAAATGCTAATCCTAACACAAAAGCTAATACGCTTGGTGCTATTATAAATCATACTTGCTTCCCCCAAGCACTTTAGTAAAAAGACCTCTTCAGAGGCTCCACAGCAGTTTGTCACGTGTGGGAACAGAACAACAAGCATATGAGCTCTGATACAACGTTGGCCCCCTCAGCAACCACTGCACTGAAACTTCATACATCAAGGTAGATTTTCAAACTATCCCTCTTCTGTATCAGTTACCTTCCTTTCTCTTCAACTCCTTATATTGAAGATGAAGCCCTATGAGGAAGCTTGCCTCTCAAGGCCATGTCCCCTTAGCTATGTATTCACCTTCAGCATTCCTCCTCTTCCACTGCTGACTCACTTCAGTTCCCTGTCTATTACAATGCCTCTAAACCATCCTGCCTTGTATATACTGTAACTTAAAACTAAATCTCTTTCAGAATATACTAGTCTCATACCTCTTCTAGGAGCCTTTTCTCCAGAGGCAATAATACTGTATCTCCTAGCTCTACATTGTTATTTCCAACCTATTTTTCTTTTACTTGGCATTCTTGAACTTTGTACAAAATTTACAACTTTTCTTTGACATATATGCCATTAGTTGTTTCCAAAATTCTTAACCTTAGAATCCTCTTCAAGTATTCTTTTCATTTTTTTCTTTTTTTTTTTTTATGCCCGTCCTGGGGCCTGGGCATTGTCTTTGAGCTGTTTCTTGCTCAAGGTTAGTACTTTACCACTTGACCACAATTCCATTTCTGGCTTGTTAAGTGCTAAATTGGAGATAAGAGACTTAAAGACTTTCTTCCCCAGGCTGGCTTTGAATGTGATCCTCAATTCTCAGCCTCTTGAGTAACTAGGATTACAGGCATGAGATATTGGAACCTCACTAAGAATTATCCTATTCTTATAGCCTTGATATGACGCTGTCTCACATGTTGATAACTTGCTCTTTCCAGTGTTTCTTTTATTTTTCCTATATTTTAAACTTCTCCCTCAACATAAACAATATATGCACACAAGTTTGGCTTTGTTCCTTTATCTTTTGTATTACCTTCTCCACAGGCATATCTCTACTTCACTAAACTGCGTATGTTGTTTTTTTTTTAATTCTATTGTTTCCTTTTCTTGGCATTCATTTCATAAAGTGTTATTTTATTATGATCATATTGCATATTGCTATTGTGCCTTTGTCTACCACTCCTATGCATATCCTCCTGTGGCCTCTAGACCGAGTTTCTTGAAAAGGAATTCTGTCTTGTTGTTAATCACAGAACTAGTAGCATTTCATATATTGCTCAGCTCTTGTCTGAGCTTTGAAAACATTTATTAAAGTGAATCTTCACATGCTACAAATCCCTTTGAGTGTTTGCACTTGTGATAGAACACCATAAACTACCATGAGAAGTGGCAATGAATCAAAGTAGGGTGAGGGGAAAGTTTGTATCTAGTATCCAAATTTCTTGTTGGTGAATAGGAATACTTGTAGATAAGGAGGTATATCGTTAACAAGTTAAGGTGACCATGGTTTGTCACTTAATAAAATTACTAAACAGCAGATCTATAGAGTAAATACTATGTAAATGGATGATCTGAATAAGAACAATGGAGAAAGTGAAAATTAAAAGAAGTTAGGGGCCAGTCTGGAAACTACAAGCATCTAATGCTAGCCAGTAAATATAATTTAAGGCAAATTTCTCAAGAGTAAATAAACTGAACTTGTTATATAAACCTATCCTCCTAAAATTATGATAATGGACAATACACATAATTTTTAGATTGTAAATATTGGGAACCAAGTACCCTTTTCATTATAAAAATGTAAAAAATTTAAACATGACTACATATGCAAAGAAAATTTACATTGAAAAAGTATTTGTATATAATTCTTAAAAAAAGGGGAAATAGGCAAAGTGCTATAGAGCTATGGATGGGTGTGTGTGTGTGTGTGTGTGTGTGTGTGTGTGTGTTTAGTTGTGGAGCTGGAAATCAACGTTTGGGTGCTGTCCCGGTGTGTGTGAGTGTGCGTGCGTGCGTGCGTGTGTGTGTTTAGTAAGGTCTGGGTGCTGTCCCTGAGCTTTTTCATTCAAGACTAGCATTCTACCACTTTTAGCCACAGATTCACTTCCATTTTTCTAGTGGTTAGTTGGAGATAAGAGTCTTACAGACTTTCCTGCCTGGGTTGGCTTTGAACTGTGATCCTCAGATCTCAGCCTCCTGAGTAGCTAAGATTATAGGTGTGAGTCACCAGCACATGGCTAGTCATGTGTTCTTTAATGATAGAGACCTTTATAATTCAGAATATGCTGAATTACTGCCTCTTATAGTGTAGTCATTCATTATGGCTAAAAAAAATAGGAAAAAAGGTAGCATTGTTTGTTGGCTTGAATATCCGAAGCTTAGAACTCAATCTTCCAAAATTATCAGTACTATCTTTTTATGTTTTCAGTAACAATGCAATGATTTCACTATCACCCATATTCTATATCCTGATCTTCAGCCCTTTTACTGTAAGAGTGCTAACTGGAGCTATTTATATACTATTAATAAAAAAGGATTTTCTGGATTACACATTATTAATAAAGACTTCTCCCCTTAGGAATATGATAGAAAAGCAGAAAAAAAACTCTTTTGAGATCTGATAATATAATTTTAATCATCCACTCATTATTATGGTAGACTAATCTATATAATTTTAATAATTCCAACTACATTATTTGATAATAAAAAATAACTTATAGAAAATTAACTATATTTAATACTAACACAAAAACTGAAATGGGCAATTCAACAGTTTTTGCTGGTCCTGGGGCTTGAACCCAAGTATTGGGCACTGTCCCTGGACCTATTTGTGCTCAAGGCTAGATCTCTACCACTTGGGCCACAACATCACTTCTGGCTCTTTTTGAGTAGCTTATTGCAGATAAGAATCTCATGGACTTTTCTGTCCAGGCTGGCTTCGAACCATGATCCTCAGATCTCAGTCTCCTGAGTAGTTAGGGTTAGACATGAGCCACTGGTACCCATCTAATTCAACAATTTTAACAGAAAAACCAACTATAGATTTGTTGGAAGTATAATCATCACATATGTAGAAAGCTAGATATTATTATTAATTTTAAAAAGTTAATTATATTGTTCAAATAAATAAAAACTAGTGATATATTCATAAATACAGTTTTTTGCAAAACATCACTCACCATCTCCAGCAGGAAGTCCTCGTTCCTTTTTCTCATCACATTTGTTGCACTCACTGAAGTAAAGCAGCAGGAACATATCCAAGAGTACCCAAATCAAGGAGGTGGCTAGAACCACCTTACAATATGCAAATTTTCTCATGGCACTTTAAGTCAAATGCAAAATTTTAAAATATATATATATGTATATAAATATACAAATATCATGGAAATTATTCCAATCCAGTTTCATCAGAAATCACGTTCATATCCTAGAGAGGAAAAAGTAAAAAAGACTAATTTAAAAACTCAAGACTTAGAAAATCAATTTCATAATTAATTTGACTATTAATACAATTACATTAACAATGAAATTTTATGATTATATAAGAAACTTGAACAAAGCAATATAATATGCAATAGGAAATTAGGTTAAATGTTATAAGCATGCACTTTACAATAAATGTGTAGAAATATGCTCACTTCCCTAAATTAGACATGTAAATTAAAACAAGTGAGCTATTTCCCACCCATTAAACACATGGATTTTAACACCCTTTCAATTCAACTGCTATATTAAATACTAAGACAAAAGCCAATCTACTAACTGCTACAGGAGTCTAAGCAATCAATGACCCTAGTCATTAGCTTATATGCTAAGTCCTGTCCCTCTTCCCTACTCAGTACCATCCAAAAAAACCTCCAATTACCAGTAACTCAGGAAACACTCACAAAAAGCATCATGAAAAAAAATATTGTAAGATCTGAGACCTAGTCTTGGCTCTGACGTCCCTAATTTTTATTTTGTATTTGTCCTTCTCCCAATTGCTCTTGTAACCACTGCTAAAATACCATAAGAAAATTTGTAAAGCAATTTGGGATACTCTGTCTAGAAATGTTTCTGGCACATAAGATATTATCTTGAGGAGCTCTGGAGCCTCAGAGAACAAAGAAATTATGTCAGGGAATTGCTGACACTAAAGCTAAAAGAAACAAACCAAATGTATTCTAATATGGTAACAGAGGAAACACACTTTATATATGTGCCCCACACTGAAAGCCATGTAAGCAGATACTCTGAAAGAATGGGTTGATAGGCAACCGAAGAGCTTCTTTACAAGAATGGCCAGCAAAAATGGATATACGTGGACAATTTGAGAGAGCTGAGTTCATTATGAACTTACGACTTTTTACAAGGTTACTAGACAGCAACCTGAAAATCACATGGAAAGAAATTAGGTGGTATTTTTTGTTGTTGTCAGCCGTGGGACTTGAACTCTGGGCCTGGGTACTGTCCCTGAGCTCTCCAGCTTAAGGCTACCTCTTGAGCGACAGCACTACTTCCGGTTTTCTGGTGATTTACTGGAGGTAAGAGTGCCACTGATTTTGCTGCCCTGGCTGGCTTTGAACAACTATCCTCAGATCTCAGCCTCCTGAGTATAGATTATATTGTGAGTTACTGGCGACCACTTGGGCTACACTTTTTTGGGGGGGGTCCAGTCGTGGGGCCTGAACTCTGGGCCTGGGCTAGCGCTCTTCCTCTTGAGCCACAGCGCCACTTCTGGCTTTTTTTTTCTTTTTGCTTATGTGGTGCTGAGGAATCGAACCCAGGGCCTCATGCATGCAAGGCAAGCACTCTACCACTGAGCCACCTTCCCAGCCCCTGGGCTATACTTTTAAATATAAAGAATTATTACGTCTGCTCATCTCTTTGGGAACTTCAGTGTCTTGCTATATTTTTCCTTCTATCAGACCAACGTTCTCTGACTTCAAGGTAAGAACAAGGATGCTCCTGTCATATTCCTGCCTTAAAAGCATGCTATTCAATGTGAAACTTGATACTGTATCACATGTAGTAGCAGCTACTAACAACTATGGCAACTAAGAGAATTACATCATGGAACAACAGTTTTATATAGATAGATAGTTATAGATATAGATTATATATTTATATCTATATCTATCTATATAGATATGTATATATCTCCAGTCCTGGAGCTTGAACACAGGGCCTGAGCACTCCCTGCCCTTCTTTTGCTCAAGGCTATCACTCTACCATTTGAGCCACAGTGCCTCTTCTGGTCTTCTCTCTTTATGTGGTGCTGAGGAATCAAACCCAGGGCTTCATGCATACTAGGCAAACATTCTACCACTAAACCACATTCCCAGCCCCATTTTGAAATATATTTGACATGAAAAGCTACCTACTGTTAGTATTATGCTCACCTTTGGTCATCAGCTCCATCCAGACCTGAGCCCCTCCCATCCCTGGAGTTCCCTCCATACAGCTAGCTCCTCCCTCTCTCCTCCCGATCCACCTGGGCTTCAATCTACCTCACTTTGCAACCCTCAGAGTCTCTTGCTACCTGGTTAGGGACAGGTGCTATGTGCTCCCTCTTGGGGGAAATATAGTTTCTCTAATAAACCTCATAATAAGCTTTCTCCTGTGCCTGCCTGCCTCTGCATGGTCCCCTGGGATGGATGTGTGGGACCCTTCACCTACCTCTTTTGATCACTGGCCAACCTACTTACTGCTAATATAATGGACTTAAAACTGGGTGTTGGTGGCTCACACCTGTAATACTAGCTACTCAGGAGGCTGAGATCAGAGGATCTCAGTCTAGGCAGTCTAGGCAGAAGGTCCATGAGATTGTTATCTCCAATTAATCACCAGAAAACTAGAAGTGCAACTGTGACTCAGTGGTAGAACGCTAGCTAGCCTTGAGCAAAAAGAGTTCAAGGGCAGTGTCCAGACCTGGAGTTCAAGTTCAAGCCGTATGACTGACCAAAAAGAAAAAAAAGAAAAAAGTGTATCTGATTACTAAAATGTCAGTTTTGCTAGTATCTAGTTAGTTTATATATACCTAAAAATTTACCTTCTCTTATCAGACCCTTCCAGAGAAAGGTAAACGTTTGTCTACACAAAGACTTAGCAAGAAAATTGTTACAGCAGTTGAATCATAATTACCAAAATGCATGAATAATTATCTACCACCTGATAAACAGATAAATAAACTGTGGTACTGAGCATCCATTATTTGAAATGTTTAGGATCAGAACTGTTTCACATTTCAGAGTGTTTCAGATTCTATAATATTTGCAAAAACTTTACCAGCTGAGCATCCTTAACCTGAAATCAGAAATGCCCCAAAGTTTACAACTTTTTAAGCATTGGACCTGTACTCAAACGTTTTTTTTAAAATTTATTTTATTTGTGAACATACTGTACAGAGGGGTTACAATTACATGGGCAGGATAATGCGTACATTTCTTACCAAGCATTCAGCCTCCTCCTTTGTTTATCCTTCACATCCCTTCCCAGCCTCCCCCCCCCCCCACCAACCCAATCTCCCCCCCCCCACACCAACATTGTAAAGCTCGTTTTCGACATGACAACTTGTACTTCTCATTGTTGCAACAGGTCCACCTGTATCCTTAAACAACTTGTACTCAAACGTTTTATATTTTAAGTATTTTAAGTTTCAGATTAAAATGTGCAATTGTAAGTCTAGACAATGAAACTTGACAATCCAACAAACTATTATTTATTATTACTAATTACTACCCTAAGCTGAACAAAGAGAACAAAATTATCATCTGAGGTGCTCACAGTGGATTTCTACAAAGTTTACTGGCACAATTATTCCCATTTAGGGTTTGCAATATTTGATGATTTAGCAGTGATTTAACTTCTAGCACTATCTTTTAAGTTTATTTTCCTTATAAAGAGAATACAAAGAACCTGGCTAACACAGAAAAGTAAAATACAAAACTGCCTTTAAAATCACATCTCAGATACTCTATTATCAGTGTGTTAAGTGTCCAGTCCATTCAGTTATTTAAAAAAGCAATTTCTTTAGGAAAACTAAAGAAATTTAGTTATTAAAGAAAGTTTGTAACACCCATTTTTAACCTCAAATACTACCTCAAATGTGCTTATTATAGAGAGAAGATAAGTGTTATATAAAGTGGTACCATGAAAGATCTTCATGGTAATACATTAAGTTTTTAAAAATAAAACAATAAAAAATACATTTGCAATGGGTCCACCTGTATCCTTATTTAAACGATTTGTTTTTTCCCTTCCCCTCCACAAATTATACCAACAATGAGATGTACAAATCATTATGTCGAAAAACGAACTTTACAACTTTGGTGGAGGCGGGGGTAGGGGGTGGGGGGGTGGTGATAGGATGGGAAGGCGAAACAAAGGAAGCGGCAATAATGCTTGGTAAGAAATGTACTCATTATCTTGTCCGTGTAATTGTAACCCCTCTGTACAGTATTTTCACAATTAAAAAACATACATTTGCTCAGTAGACATTTCTAATCCCTCTCCCTACCTCCCCACCACAAGCACTGAGCATTGTGTCTTAGGCAGTACCAGAGTGTCTTCATACTAAGTTTAATACAGCACTAATATCTACAAAACCATGTCAAAATGCCATTCACATTGTTATAGTTAAAAGACTGTATCACAGATAAAACCAAAGAGCCTTCCTGAGTCTGCTCCTTGTCTCTTCCCCATCTCTTTTTTCTTTTGGTAACACAGTAGGGCCTTTGGCCATAGGATAAACAATTGGCCTAGGCCAACCACAGAATCTGACTTCTTGGTCTCTTTTGCCACAGACCTGGAAGGTTATGGTTATACTTCTCATCTGGAGAAAACCAAGCAAAGGCAGAGGAATGAGGGGTTCTACTGGTAATCAAGCACTAACCTTTTGTGACCACCAGGAATCTTATTAATTCTCTTTGCCGCTAAAGAGTTTGAACTGAGTTTCTGATATAACAAGAATGCTTAGGATGGAGAGGGAAGCAGAGATGGTGGAGAGTATTCTGAAAGTAAAATCAGGACTGCTCAATGAGCTTCCCCTGTATTGGTCAATTTATATATACATTTTGAAGCAACATTATTAAAATATACTTTTTAATGTATCAAATCACAAATACATATAAAATACCAAGAGTATAAAACATGAAATGTCAAATGTTTACATACATGTAACAACCACTCATTTAAGAAGAAAACATGACCTTTAAAGTTCCCTAATTCCATCTCTTCCCTGGATCCTCAAAGGCAACAACTAAACTTATTAACATGTCCTTGTTCTGATTATTTAACCTTACTGATATTCTTAACAATGTATTGTTTCTCTAGTTTCTGAATTGTTTACTAATGGAAAATTGAGACTTGCTCTTTTCTGAAACTGTGTTCCTGAGATTCATCCATCTGTTGCATATAGCTATAGTCAATTCCTTTTCAGTACTGAATATTTATGAGATTAGTTACCCACACTTCTTCCACTTTTTAAAGGCACATTGAGATCCTTTCTAAGTATGTATACAAGTAGTATAGGATAACAACACATGAACATATTTCCTAGTATACATGCATAACAGTATTTAGAGCAGAGGCTGACATTCTTGGCAAAGGCCAGATGGTGAAGATTTCTAGGCTTTGTGAGCCAAACTCTGTTGCAACTGTTCAACTGTGGTCTTTTACAATAAAAGGAGCCATATATGACAACTTTCTAATAATTTATGAGCATTGAAATGCAAATTTTACATAAGAAATTTTAAAACATTTTTTCAACCACATATAAAAATATTTTAAAAAATTCTCTCATGAGTCATCACACCTACCCTAATCTAAAATAGATGCTTGGGAATTCTAAGTCAAAGTTCTGCATATTTTCACTGTAATTAGATAGCACCTACTGTTTTCACTGTTGTCTCAAGTGGTTGAAGCAAACCATCCAAAAACTCTGGTGAATGCATTACAGTGTTTGCAACATAAACTAGTCAAGCTTTCCTGTTTTCAGCAATACTGATGAGTACATAATTGGCATATTTTTTTAAAAACTTCTTTATTGTTATTGTTTTTCAGACAGGGGGTCACTAAAGAGCCTGGGCTGGCCTAAAATTTACTATATAGACCAGGTTATCCTGGAACTCCCCATACTACTTCTACCCCAATCTCCTGAGTGCTGGGATTACAGATGTGTACCACAATGTCCAGCTTTGTCTTTGATAGCCTAATCTAGTTATACTTCGTTTTCTCCACCATCTCTGCCATTCTTGGTCATTCTATTCCTATTCTCTACTATACCTATCAAAGCCTACCCCAGAGTTTGGTTTGTCTTTTTCCTATTAGTTTGTGAAAACCTTTATACAGTGTTGTTTCAGTTACATGTCCTACAAGTTATCTTTTCTCAATTTATAGCTAATCTTTTTAAATAAGGTGTATCAAATTTCCCATGTTTAAAAAACTGTTTATATGGGGCTGGGAATGTAGCCCAGTGGAAGAGCACTTGTCCGGCAAGTGCAAGGCCATGAGTTTGGTCCTTGGCTCTGAAAATTAAAAAAAACAAAACAAAACTTAATATGCCTAGAAATTATTAAAAATGTTTAGTGTGGTCTATATTTTTAGTGACTCAGGAAGCTGAGATCTGAGGATCACAGTTCAAAGCCAGCCCCATTAGTAAAGTCCATGAGACTCTTATCTCCAATCCAATAAACTACCAAAAAGCCAGAAGTGGAGCTGTTGCCTAAGTGTCAGAGTGCCAGCCTTGAGCAAAAGCAGCTCAGGTACAGCACCCAGATCCTGAGGTCAAACCCCAGGACCGACACAAAATAATAATAAAAATGTTTCAATGGAATTTTTTAGATCGTTCCTGTTTAAGGAAGGTTGGTATCATTGTTTCTTATAAAAAATTAATCCTATCCCTAAAGGTTGTACAAAGCCAATTCTGTAAGAACTCATGTTTGTTTCTGTACTCTAATTTGCTTGCCTCTCTCTAAATCATACTGCTGTTGTTACAGGTTTTACTAATTCCTCATAAAAAGTCTTTTCACCTTATATTCTTCAGTTATTGATTACTCTTATTTCATTGGTCTTTCTTAAAAGTTTTAACTTTCTAAGCTCCACTCAAAGAGAATGCTACTGTAATTCTAAATACGTTGAAATAAATTTATAAGTAACTGGAGGAATTACTATCATTACAATACCAAGTATTCAAATTTAAAAAAGTTCCATCAATTTATTTATGCCTGTTAATACTTTCAATAAACCTTATGTAAGAGATGTCCTTACGATCGTTTTACTCACTTAAAATGATATTCCATTTACTTCAAAAGCAACCTAGTAGTTTGTAATTACTTTAAGGGTTGGGATCATGGTTCAAGTAGTAGGGTACCTGCCTGCCTATCAAGAGTTAAGACCTTGAATTCAAACTCTAGTACCATTTAAAAAAAAGAGTGTTTAAGTGGGCATGATTAAACAATAAACAATTCTACTGTTCTGAGAAAACAAATTCAAAAATTATAAAGATCATAAAAATGGTTGATGGAAAGAGAAAATAAATTCAAAAAATTATAGAGATCATAAAAATGGTTTATGGAAAGAGTTAAACTAAAAACATTGTAAAAATGATTTTTAAAAATGATATAGTTTTGGCTGATGGCACACCCTTCTGCAAAAGTAAATTTTGCCTTGCTTGGGGAAAAAGAATGCATGCTTACCAGGTGCTTGCAACACATGCCTACTAATCCTAACTACTCAAGAGCCTGAGATCTGTGGATTGTGGTTCAAAGCCAGCCTGGCAGGACAATCGGTGAGACTCTTACTTCCAATAAAATACTCAAAAAAGCCAAAAGTGGTGCTGTGGCTCAAGTGGTAGAGCACTCATCTTTAGCAAAAGAAGCTCAGGGACAGGGTCCAGGCCCAGAGTTCAAGCTGCATGACCCACCAAAAATACAAATCAAAATAGCATTGAGATTTCACCTCACCCCACTTAGAACGGCCATTATCAAGAAAACAATTAACAGATGACTCTAGGGATATGTCCAAAAGGGAATGCTACTACATTGTTGGTAGGAATGTAAACTACTTCAACCACTCTGGAAACTAATATGGAGGTTCCTCAAAAGACTAAACATAGACTTCCTTATGACCCCACTCCTGGACATGTATGCAACTGACCACAAATCACGCCACACTAAAGCCACCAGCACAACCATGTTCACTGCAGTATTGTTTACCATAATTAAGACATGGGATCAACCCAGATGTCCCTTAGTGAACAAAGGATCAAGAAACACACACACACACACAGAGGAATTCTATGCTTCCATCAAAATGAATGGCATTGCCCCATTCATAAAGAAATGGAAAGACCTGGAAAGAATGATACTGAGCGAAGTTAGTCAGACATAGGTTGTATGGCTTCCTTCATTTGTAATAATTAGGATGTGCCTATAGGTAAATCCAAGGCATAGTAAAAGACAAAAACTTACACTTGGACATGATAAACAGGTCTCACACAGTGAGGCCAAAGGAGGATATACTTAGGAAAGGATCACAAGGGTTCAATAGCTATGTGCATATCATATAAAATGATGCTTACCAAAATGAACTCAAGAGCGGAAACAAGAGTCTCTTTATGTTACTGTTTTAAGTTCTTTTTCTTTTTCTTTCTTTTTTTTTCTATTTTCCCCCCTTTTGTCGCTGTATTTCCTTTGTGTACCTTTTGTCTTCTACATTTGTTTATCTGATTTGGAGAGGGGAAGGGGAACTACAGAAATGGTGGGTCAAAGAGTGAAGTAATTCAGCAGTGATACTAGACACTATGTTGGAAATGAATTATACAACTTGGGGATGGAGGGAGACAGGAAAAAACTGGGAGAAAATGAGGGGGAGGGATGATACTGTTCAAAAGAAATGTACTTAATACCTGACATGTAACTGTAACCCCTTTGTACATCGCCTTTATAGTTAAAAAAAAAAAAGGCTCTGTTAGGCCACCTATTCCTAATTGGTGCATATAAACCACAGGCTGTTATATTCCTTTGGCCAATGCACATAACCAAATTCTGGACTTGGGATGTGGCTCAAATGGTTCAGAATATCCAAAACAAAGGCAAAGTCCTGGATTCAAACCCAAGTACTGCCAAAACATCAACAGCAATAATAAAAATCCTATCAATTCCTGACCACCTAGGTCTAAGAATAATGTTGGGAAACATTTAGAAAAAGTTACATCTCTCTAGGAAAAGGTATAATGAAGAAGCTATACTTTTCCACATAAAGTCTGTATGGCACATTCCAAAGTTTTAGCTATACTGAGGCCAACAAGGAAGCTAGCAACATATTGAGAATGACAAAAGTGAAACTGTGGAAAGCACATGAGCCTTGATGGTATCATGGAGCCTGAAAAACCTCTTATGTAGAAACTTGTTATGTGAGATGATAAAGCCTTTCTATGATTAACTGGGTATTCTATCCCTATAGTTGAAAACTTCCTGAAATACCATTCTGGCAACCTATAATTATTGGTTCAGATAGATATACATCTTGTGAAGGAAAAAAAAAAGGTGAAAACAGTAGAGGATCTAAATTACTAAGTCTACTTTTACAGGTACATAGAATTTCAGTAACTTAACTACAAATTAGAATGACATACCTATCTTAGACATAACATTGCAGTTATGCTCTACTTAAAGACAGGAGGAATGTGTTCTCAGAAATGTGTCAGGTGAGTTCATTACTGAGAAAGCATCATAAAATATGATTACACAAACCCATAAATATAGCCCACTACACACCTAGGTTACCTAGGTTCCGTAATTTGCTCAAACGTTTTCAATTATATACAAGATACTACACTATGTTGTCTGGTATATATAAACGTTTAAAAAAAAGTGCAGTTCAGGTAGGTAGGGTTTAAATAAGATCCCCAAAAGTTCATGTGTTAGAAACCTATTCTTGGGGCTGGGAAGGTGGCTCAGTGGTAGAGTGCTTGCCTTGCATGCACGAGACCCTGGTTTGATTCCAGAAAAAGGTGGAAGTGGCACCATGGCTCAAGTGGTAGAGAGCTAGCCTTGAACTGAAGAGCAGAGGGACAGAGCCTAGGCCCAGAGTTCAGGCCCTGTGACCAACCAAAAAAGAAAAGAAAGAAAGAAAGAAAACCTATCCTTATGACATATGGAGATGGGTTTGGGGGAGGTAAGTTAGGTTAGATAAGGTCATGAGGGTGGGAGCCTTGTGACAGAATTAGAGCTTTAAAGAAGCCCTGACCCAAATGCTCCCTTGCTCTGATCAAGTGATGCTCCCTCCACCATGATGACACAGTAAGATACTGACGCCTGGGTAATAGACTTCCAGCCTCCAGAACTGTGAGAAATATACTTGTAAAAATTACCCATTGGCAGGGATTCTGATGTAGCAACACAAAACAGACAGCTTCTACTGTCAATGAGTTTGATAATGAGACAGCTAAGTTTGTGCTCTTTTATCTTTACAAAAAAATCCCAAAAATATGTGTGGGGAAGTATGGTGTAAAAAGAGGAGAGAAAATAGTATTGAGAAATATTAAATAATTGGTGTGAGAAGGGAAAATTCAAAAGGGTTATTTCAGAAGAAAATTATGAGCTTAAATAAGGAAGGAGGAAAATGCAGATAATGTCTGAGGAACAGCAAATTAGAGTAGCTGAAAGAAAAGGTGTGCAGAAAACAGAATAATTCTTGGCTATAATACTAAGGAATTTGTAGGACAAGAGCCAAGGTAAATCACTAATGCCTTACTATATTTTTAACACTTGAACACCAATGACAAATAAGAAAACAGGATTTACAAAACAAAAAAAAACCCCTAACAATGGACTTAAAACACCAGGAATATATTATCAACCATCACTAACAATGGCAGACCCCAATGGCAGACAGCAATTTCTGGGAAATAAAAGATCCAGCAGAAACTACTCTAGGTTACATGATCATGCTATTTTTACTCTGTTATTACTGCCATAACACCAATCTTGACCATAGGTTCCATAATTCTGCCTTATTTCCTTCAAACTACCTTACTCTCCTTCTTTTCTATTTCATGTCCAAGTGGTCATTAAGCCTCTTTTCCTTGCTTTCAGGGTCATTACCTGTTTGACTACTTTTCTATTTTTCAATCCCTCCTTTTCCTCCTCCTCCTCCCTTCTTCTTCTTCTCACTCCCTTCCTCTCCTTCCTTTTCTTCCTCCTTTTTCTTCCACCTCTTCCTCCTCCTCGTTCCTCTTCCTACTTTGCGTGTGTGTTTGCTAGCAAGCATGTGCACACATAACATGCATACACCCTTCCTGGGGCTTGAACTCAGGGCCTGGACACTGTCTCTGGGCTTTTTCCACTCTAACTCTTGAGCCACAGCTCTATTTCTGGCTTGGTGATTAATTGGAGGTAAGTCTCATGGGCTTTTCCTGCCCTGGCTGGCTTCAAACCTTGATACTCAGATCTCAGCCTCCTGAGTAGCTAGGATTCTAGGCATGAGCCACTGGCACCTGGCTTTTCAATCTTCTTTACTCTCTTGCTCTCTTCTGTTTTAGACTCATTCAGGCCTCTTTACATTATACACCACACCATCCTTGGGATAGTCTATCAGTTGTTCAACTTTATTTATCATGTGCTGATGGCTCCTCTATCTTTATCACCTTCCTGGAATTCTGTTCAGATTTAAATCTTCTCCAGCATGAGAATTGTGCCTTACATTCTTGAGCCCTAAAAATGTGTAATGTCTGCAGACATCGGACACTATTTCTTCCCCACTGTTATATTTTCCCTTCTTAGCTCCTTTCTATCATAGTACCCAACACTAGTTTACATAGCTAAATAGATAATTATCCTGTATCCATAAATACAAGTACTATATTTTAACACTACTGTTCTATATCACTTAGAATAGAACTTAGCAAATGACAGAAGTCCAGTAATTACTACATAATTTATTAGCATTATCATATGAGAAGATAACTGAAATTGAAACACAGCTACTGAGTTTAAGTATAGGACAGAGATATCTGGTTAAATATTAGGCTTTTTATTCAAATATAAAGCTAATTTTTTAAAGTGACAATTCAAAACAATGCTAGATTTAAACATCAAAGTTGAAAAATAATAAAAAATCAATTAATTCAAAATAACATAAGGAATTTTGAACTGAAACATCTGCAAATATAGAAAGCATTAAATGAAATGACTGAAATAGATCCAAATACAGCAGTTACTAAATTTAAAATAACAACAAATGTGTCCATTAAAAGATAAAATTAGGATGAGGATTTAGTTCAATGGCAAAGTATTTACCTACCATGTACAAGGCACTGGGATCAATAGGCCCTATGGTCAATCCCTAACAAAATGTATACTACATGTGTGCACATACACACAAAATCAAAGAAAAAAAAGGAAAGAAAATCAGATAAAAATGACAGGCTGCTAGTGAAATTCATTGGTACAATACACGTTTTAGCACTCAAAGTTAAGGATTTAATCCTAGCATTAAAAAAAGATAAATTAGCAGACTGGATTAAAAAATAAAAGACTCACAGCTGTATGCCACTAATGACAATATACAAAAGTATAGCAATTCCAAAAGGTAAAAGTAAAAAGTATGATAAACTTATACATAGAAAATGGAATGGGATAAACGTGTCAAACTCACATAAAACAATCATGTTCTCTAGAAAAAGTACAAAACAAAACCAAAACACCCTATTTGTAAGCACTGGAGAGCAACCAGAATGTAGAAACTGAAGAGAAGTCAATTCTTTAAAGAGGGGAATTTTATTAGGTGATAGGTGTTTTTACACAATGTACATGTGAGAGCAGGTACCACACAGAAGAGATGCTGCAATTCAAGAAGTCATTATCATATTAGCTTATGGCATGAAGGGGTGGGTTTTCCAGCTATCAGAGTAAATATAAAGTAAAAGGAAAACTCTACCACAGTAGAAACCCCAAAATACATAGTATATATTAAACTCTACCACTATCCTTAGCTGAATTTAGAATCATATAATACCACCCTAAAGAAAAATTACAGCTGGATGGCAGGATATAGCTGCCTGCTCAACACAGGGTGCACAGTTTTCGAGGTTAAGTAGCCAATGAACTAACTGCTTGCTAGAACAATAAAAGAGCCAACATTCTTTATGAGAAAACAGAATGGAAGGTCCCCAAAATGTGCTATTCACAATCTCCAGTGTGCAGTAAGTTAATAAAAAGTCTGGGGATATAGCTCAATGGTAGCAATACTAGTCACATGAATGGGCCCTGGGTTCAATTCCCAATTCCTAGCTACTAAGGATTGCAGTTCACACACACACACACACACACACACACACACAGTCAAAAAAGTTATTAGACACTGCTGGCTCATGCCTGTAATCCTAGCTACTAAGGATTGCAGTTTGAAGCCATTCCAGGCTGGAAAGTCTGTAAAACTATTATCTCCAATTAATCAGCAAGAAAAGCTGGAAGTGGAGTTGTGGTTCAAAACTATTATCTCCAATTAATCAGCAAGAAAAGCTGGAAGTGAAGTTGTGGTTCAAATGGTAGAGCATTAGCCTGGAGCAAAAAAGTTCAGGGGCAGTGCCCAGGCTGAATTCAATCCCCAAGACCAGCACCAAAAAACAAACAAGCCCCCACACCCCCAAAGCAGTTAATGAACACAAAGGGACCTAGATGTTGAACTAGTTGGCAAGAACTATAAAGTGTCATAGGTGTGTTCAAGAAATCACTGGAAAATTCTTGTCAAACAAATTAAAATTGTGAAAAATATGTATAATGATTTAATTCCATAGGGTATATGCCCAAGAATGGTATAGAAGGGTCATATGGAGGTCTACTTTAGATGAACCTCCATACAGATTTCCATAGTGGTTACTAGTTTACATTTTCACCAGGAGTTGAAGATTTCTTCCTTCCTCACCCTCACTTCACATCCCCAACATTTGTTGTTTTCTTGTTGGTAGTCGTTCTGACTGGGTTGAGATGGAATTTCAATATAGTTTTGATCTTCATTTCCTTTTTGGCTAAGGAAGTTATATATTCTTCACATACTTACTAGCCACCTATACTTCATTTACCAATTTATTACTAATTAATTTACTTTGCTGTTTAATTTTTTTAGCTCTTCATATATTCTAAATAGTTAATCCTTTATCCATTGAATATCTGACAAAGATTTCCTCCTGTTCTGTAGAAGGGCAACTAACTGTTCAGGTTCTAGAGTGATGTGAGGACAAAGTATACAGAGAAAGGTTAAATTCAGTAAGCAACATGTAGTTTGGGATTAAAACATTTTAGGTAAAGCTGGATGCTGGTGGCTCATGCCTGTAATCCTAGCTACCCAGGAGGCTGAGATCTGAGATCACGGTTCAAAGCCAGCCAGGGCAGGAAAAGTCCATGAGACTCTTATCTCCAATAAACCACTCAGAAAACCGGAAGTAGTGCTGTGGCTCAAGTGGTAGACCACTAGCCTTGAGCTGAAGAGCTGAGGGGCAGTGCCCAGGCCCAGAGTTCAAGCCCCACAACTGGCCAAAAAAATAAATAAATAAATAGGGAAAAGAAATTAAGCAGGATGGTAGGGGAAAAACAAAGGAAGAGGGAAC
This sequence comes from Dipodomys ordii, assembly GCF_000151885.1. NCBI lineage: Eukaryota > Metazoa > Chordata > Mammalia > Rodentia > Heteromyidae > Dipodomys > Dipodomys ordii. The sequence goes on from NW_012267241.1 coordinate 9,255,389, forward strand.
AATGCTTGATATGAAATGTACTCATTACTTTACTCATGTAACTCTAACCCCTCTGTACAGTATTTTTGCAATAAAAAACATAAAAAAGAAATGAAGCATAACTCAAGTCTTCAGGGTGAAGCTATTTGAGACCTTAATATTAGACTCATTTTAGCCTTATGTTAACATAACACTGAATAAAAAGTATTTGCAACTCCTAAAGTAATAAAAGCGATCTTTAAAACGAGGGATATAAGTTAAACAGAATGAAACCAAAACTTACTGAGTAATTCTTAGGTACTTTTACTAGCACTGTATCATAAAATTCTTCCAATAACCCAATGAGGTAGGCACTAGTATGCTCACTACCTTAACCTGACACTTTTGGGTACTGCTGACTGTGTACTCCCATTCATACCCACTACCGTTCAGCAGCTGGAAGGAAGATGGTATCTGGTAATTAGCCAAAACTCTGAGAAATACATCAAGTAGGAGAGAGACTAACACAGTGAAAACAGGTAGGATGGCTAAAATAGACTGAATCATCACTTGTAATAGCAAAACTTCACCATAAAAACTAAGAACACTTGGAAAACAATATTCTTAACCGCTAGAAGAGAAGCTTGAGGAAACTACAGCTGACAGCAGAAAAACTCAGTGTGTAAAATATTATAGATGGTGTATTGGGTTCAATATCTGGACTGGAATGGGAGGTAAAGGACAATAACAAGAGAACTGAACCAGGCACTGGTGGCTCACACCTGTAATCCTAGCTACTCAGGAGGCTGAGAGCTGAGATTGCAGTGTGAAGCCAGCCCTGGTAGAAAGTCTATGAGATTCTTATCTCCAATGGAACAGCAAAAAGATGGAAGTGGAGGTATAGATCAAGTGGTAGAGTACCAGCCTTGAGTAAAATAGCCAAGTGAGAATGCAAGGCCCTGACTTCAAACCTGTGTACCAGTTTAAAAAAGAAAGAAAAAAGGGAAAGAAACCCAAAATTGCTGGTTAACCAATCACTTCATGAACAATGTCACCAGCACTCAGTTCTTTGAGAAAATAGAATAAAAATTCCATTATCACTTGGGATAGGTATTAGCTGTTCAAGAATGAACAAGTTCAGCTCAATGAGCAAATCTCCATATTAGTTTATTTACATTCAATTATATTTATCAAAAAATATTTTATAGCAACTATTTCAAAGAGAATTTGTGTTAAAGAAAAAAAAACTTTAAAGTTGCGTAATTTGGTCAAAGTCAGACTATAAACGCCAAGCTAGAATTCAAAATTAGTCAAGTGTCAGTAACCATGGTAAAACTCAGAATTGTATCTTTTTAAATTGTCCACCTGTGGAGTTTACATATGTGAAATCATACCACAGCTCATTCTTCTGCTATCTTTTGTTTTGTTTTGTTTTGGTTGGTCCTGAACTCTGGGCCTGGATGTTGTCCCTCAGCTCTTCAGCTCAAGGCTAGTGCCACTTCTGGCTTTTTCTGCTTATGTGGTGCTGAGGAATCGAACCCAGGGCCTCCTGCATGCAAGGCAAGCACTCTACCACTGAGCCACCTTCCCAGCCCCATCTGCTATTGTTTTTTCAATGCAGCCTTGGTGTCATAGAGCAAGAGTTGTGTGTCTGTCTGATTCTAAATTTTAATTTTTAATTTCATTTTAAAATTTAATTGGCATTAATATCAAAGTTTTATTTTGTAACTAAGTTTTTGAGAGAGCACAGATATACCTATTCACTCATGTACATTTATGACTGCTTTTGCACAATAAAACAGAAAGGGTTCTCAAAAGCACAAAATATTTACTATTTGCCCTTTACTAAAAGTTTAGACACTTGCTATACACAGATGGTGGTATACCTAATGTTACCCAGGGTTTAGAATTTTGTCTTCATTTTTCTTCTATAAAATGGTTCTTTTCTTTGATCTTTTTTTTATATTCACATGTGTATAGAAATATCAAGTAAAGCTGCCTTTTTCAAAGGTTATTATACTCAGTTTTGACTAAGCACAGTAAAAAGATTTTTTAATCAAAACAAGTCTTAAGAACAAAAATTTTAATTTCTGTACATTATGCACCTGAGTTGAAGCACATCACAATTCTAAACAAAGTAGCTATTATTAAAACACATTATCTTTCCTATAATGTATCACCATTTTTTATTAAGCACAAAATTACGAGGAAGTATGATTATTTTCAGCTCTTTTAGTTTAAGGTAGGAGGTCAGCCTACACATATGATAATACTACATAATTCTGTCAAATCAGGGCTCACTCTAATGTTAATATTTGGAGATGCTGCTCAAAAATTACAATGCTCACCATTCAAAAGGTTAAAATAAATGAAGTTTAAAAGTAAATGATAGAAAAAATAAACGTAACATAATCAAAGTCGATACTTAATGATTGATACAAAATAGTTAAATGTACAGAAATACCTTTTGAAGGTTAGGCCTAATTTTAGAAGGCAACTTGTTCAATCATCCCATTCTATCTTTTACACAAATATGCCTCATTAACTATTTAAAATAAGGATTTCTTTCTGTATAGACATCATATATAAAGTTACTTTAAAGAACAACTCCAAAACCAGAAGTTCTTTGCTGCTGTTCTCTCTCTCTTAAATTTTGTTTCTTTTAAAAGGTACATAATAAAACTAGAATTCATATTTTACATATTTTATATACACACTTATGATACACAATGAATTATCTTTTATTTTTAGTGGTACAAAGAAATCAATAATAGTGATGAAACTAAGCTGTCAGTCAGACAGTGGAAAAACAAATATGGAGACGTGGAAGCTAGAGGAACCATGGCATCTTTGACATCTAGGAGTGGTAGGATATGCCTGAAGAGCAGGGCACTTGACAGAGAGTAGATGCTTGAATGTGGTAGAAAATATGATATGCAGAATCCCAGAGGTCTTTGCCTAGAAGGCTTATATGCAGGGTTTTTGTATGTTAGGCCCCTTAATTTCCCCCATTTTCTCAGTACACTACCTCAGAAAAGCTTTTCTTGAGAACCCAGTGTAAATAAGTACCTAGTCACTTGCTAACATGGTACCTTTTAAAATTTATTTATGAAGCGCTTCTTACTGACTGCCACTTTTAACTATTTCCCAGAGTTTAGCTGCAGCAGTTTTATGAGACTAGAACGTTGTGTGTTCTATTGTGGATATGCTGAGTAGTAAAGGAAAGGGGGAGATCCCTGCAAACATGCCTTTCTTTTTCTCATTCCTTGCCAAAGCTACTAAATTGGCCCAAGGGATTGACGGATACTTCTGGAGAGCTACTGTATTCAACTTAACAGTATTTTATGTGATGGCTTTTTTTTTTTTGGGGGGGGGTCCAGTCGTGGGGCCTGAACTCTGGGCCTGGGCGCTGTCCCTCAACTCTTCAGCTCAAGGCTAGCACTCTACCACTTGAGCCACAGCGCCACTTCCGGCCTTTTCTTTTTGCTTATGTGTTGCTGAGGAATCGAACCCAGGGCCTCAGGCATGCAAGGCAAGCACTCTACCACTGAGCCACCTTCCCAGCCCTGATGGACTTTTTATATCATAGGTTACCATTAACTTTTTAAGCATTGAAATAGTAGAATTTCATCAAAGCTATTCTTTTTTAAGTAAGTTATCATTGATTTGCTTTCATAGAAAAAAATACTGTAACTAAATACATTGTTTCTGAGATTAACTTTCCTAGTTTTATGTAAGTCAGTACAAAAACAGTACTGTTATTTGCAACAACCTTATAGAAATATTTTATCATTTAAAATTTAACTTAGAATTTTAAAAGCCAAAGTGCTCTTGTTGAACTACTGAGAGTATATAAAAACAAGGAGGTAAGGAAGCTAAACTTTGGGCTTGTGAAGTCTAATTACATTTGCAGGATGAATACTAATGATTGGGAAAATCTGTGGGGATCACCTCAATACTTCCTTCTCTTTACCTTCATTAAAGACAAATGTATCCATTTGACGTGTGTGTGTGTGTGTGTGTGTGTGTGTGTGTGTGTGTGTGTGTGTGTGTGTGTGTGTGTGTGTGTGTGTGTGTGTGTGTGTGTGTATCTAGGAAGGTATGTATATGTATTTATTTATATTTAGGAAGGTATATTTGAGTTTTCAGTGGTAATCATAGCATCAGTTTTAAAGTAGTACTTAACAAATGACTAAACCATCTGAAACATATTTTTATTCTAATTGTAGCTATTATATGCAATCATTTATAGGTAGTATTTATGTTTTATTCATCTTTCTAGCACCTGGTGAATCTAACACTGGGCTTCATACATCACATATACTCCAAAAATGGTTGTTTATTTAGCTGTATTTAGTCTTCAAAAAACTTTTAACATTCAAAGCCATTTTGTATAGGGCAATCAATGTAACCAGGTTCAGATTCTACCTTACTATCAAGAGGTGTTTGGTATCCACAAGTCTCATTTCCCCAGGCCAGTATTTAAGGATGGTAAGGCTCCTTGAAAGATACTAAATATACTAAAGACAGTCCAAAAGCTTTATTTGCCATTTCAGTTGACAACTGCATACAGCAGGTAAAACAGCAAATAATTTCTATATTCCTTAGTTTAGAAAGATGTAAGCTAGTACTGGGGCTTGAACTTGGGGCCTGGACACTATTCCTGACTTCTCAAGACTAGAACTTGAGCCACTGCTCCACTTCCAGTATTTTGTGGTTAACTGGAAACAAGAGTTCATGGACATTTCCTGCCCAAGATGGCTTTGAACTACTAGCCTCAGATTTCAGCCTCCTGAGTAGCTAGGATTATCAGCATATAATAATAATAGTAATAAATCAAATGCCAGGGAACAATTCTATTTTTAAATATAAAAAAACACTATTTGAGGTGTCATTGTTATAATGCAGAGAGAAAATCTAAAGGATTTCTAAGGTATTTTAACCAGCATGAAAAAAAACTATTAGTGATTGCTTTTTCCTAAATGGTTGTGATGATATTTGTCATTCTATTCTTGTATTAAAAAAAAACAACAATTATCTTACAGGGAATTTATTTTCATTTTTTTGCGTGTGCTGGGTCCTGGTTGGTGGTTGAATGCTCAGGGCCTGAGTGCTGTCTCTGAGGTTTTTTTTTTTTTTTTTTTTTTTTGACTCAAAGATAGCCCTCTGCTACTTGAGCCACAGCTCCATTCCTGGCTTTTTTGCTGGTTGATTGGAGTCTCAGAGACTTTCCTGCCTGTGCTGGCTTCAAACTGTGATCCTCAGATGTCAGTCTCATGAGTAGCTAAGATTATAGACATGAGCCACCAGCACCTGGTAGAGACACTGTTTTTAGGGCGGTCTCAATAATATCCATAATGCCAAGACAGTGAAGAATTAAAACATAAAATTAATTCAAGTAAACTATGATGTATAGCAATGCTTTTGATTGACATAGTCTGATAACAGAGAGAAAAGAGGTAAACCTATAAAAATGGGCTCCAGGTAAAATTAGTCTGGGGGAAAAAATGCTATCTCAAAGAAGTCTATAAAAAAAATAAGCTTAAGTTATTCCCACATCCCAGTAGATGGTCTCAGGAAACAAGACTTTATTAATCTCATGCTATTCCATATATTCTATCCATAATCTGACCTATTAAGTTTTTGGATTAAAAACTCAATTTCAACCTAAGCTTATTATGAAATATCTTCTGGAGCACCACTAATACCAAAGTCAATTTTCTAAAGACAAATGCTAAAGAACTAAAGCAGCAAATAAAGTTAAAACCAAGCACCAGTAACATCCATGTTTTTAAAAATGCCCTAAGAAATCTTTGGTAAAACTTGTATTTCTGGAAAATTGGAGTTCAGTAATGAGAAGAATTTATATCACATAAAACATTATATATATATATATATATATATATGTATGTATGTATGTATAAAACTAAAACTACCACAATAAAGGATATATATCCTTACTTTATTGTGGTAGTTTTATATATATCCTTACTGCTCTTTATTGTGGTAGTTTTAGAGATAAGCTTTTAAAAAGCTATTACATTCAGAATCTCTGATGATGCCCCTTCTTTTCTGTCATCCTAATTGGTAAACTTTATACCTTTAATGGGGATCTTTATTATTATACTTATCACACAAAATTTTTATTATTTACATTTTCAGGTTGAACATCTCTAAACTGAAAATAAATCCCCTGAAAAACTGTCCCAAGCAGTTCTCTCTCTGCCAAACTGTGAGTGTAATGACCCTAGGAATATGTTTATTCTAGTGTATAGATGTGAAAGACTGCCCAGAAGATTGCAGAGCTGCTATGTGAGGGACTCAGAGTTGTATAGGAGAAAGATACTTATGTGCTCTGAAACTTTTTGCCTAGTGAAAGTCATGAGCAAGTTTTTTTAATCAGGTCTCTTTCAAAGAGCTGTGACTAATTTTAAAAAAGGAAAGGCTCCACCTCTGGTTTACTGGTGCTATCTATACACATATATAACAAAGATTTTTCACAAAGAATCACATTTAGTTGACTGACCTCCTTTCTCCCTGCCCCCCCATTCTGGTGGAAATCTCTGTTCTTTGGATCAAAACACTTTAGTCTATAGATATTTTAAGTTTTGTAATAAAATTCCAAGAGAGCTGTATAGTATTTAAAGGCAGAAACTATTCAGAAGTACAAGAACAGTGTAACAGTTACCCAGTTGGCACAGTTCAGGTTTAAAGTCCCCAACAATTTTTCTAGTAATTCTATTTTTAACAAAACATCCTAGTTTACAAAACTAGATCCAGTCTACTCTGGCTTGTCTGTTTCTACCCTCCTGCTCAATCTGAATCAATCTACAATTCTGCACTCCCATTTGGGTCTCGGGAGAAAAGGACTTTTTCCAGATTAGGGTTCTGTTAAATCTACACTGGCAAAGTGTGAAAACCTGTTCAAGCTTCTCTCTTTTCTGACATAATCTACCTTTACCTTGTACTTAACACCCAATATCCTATATTCATCCCAAAATAGTCTCCAAAATACAATCTCCAAAGTACACATTCCCTGTCTTCTTCCATTTTTCAAAATGCACCACACTGACTTAGCTACCCATGTAGAAGTCATACAACCTTTATAATTATGTACTGACATACAAAAATATCCCTCATCTCATTGGACTTTTCAGTCTTATAATCTCTAATCAAAATTCAATTATTCCCTTGCTCTGCTTTAACTTAGAGGTTATTAACACTGAGAAAGTTCTGAAACAACACTGTCTGAATTTGTTATAAACTATTCTTTAAACTCTTCTCCTGCATTCCCTATCTGTCAACTTGTACCTTGACTTTCACAAGCTCTTGCAGGCCCCAAACATAATCCTCCATCTGATTGCAGAGAAATCCTACCTCATCAAACACAAATTCCTTCTGCCTCACTTTGCCTGTCTTTTTATTCCTCTCTCCCCGTTTTCAAGGATAATACTCTAGAGTATACCTATATTACTTTCCACAGCATTGGCTCCCTTATTCTACAAATTACTCTTTCTCAAACTCACTGACTCAACCAGCTCTTTCCTGGAGGTAACCACCAAAACTGTGCAGAAATGAGTTTTACTCTTTCTCTCCCTCTCCTTCACCCCCAAAATTTCTTAAATCAGGCTGGGAAGGTGGCTAAGTGGTAGAGTGCTTGCCTAGCATGCATGAGGCCCTGCGTTCAATTCCTCAGCATCACATAAGTAGAAGTGGTGCTGTAGCTTAAGTGATAGAGCACTAGCCTTGAGCTGAAGAGCTGAGGGACAGCGCTAAGGCCCAGAGTTGAGGCCCCATGACTGACAAAAAAAAAGTAATAATAATTCTTAAATCAAATTTAAAAGAATTTTTAAATCAGGAACTTGAAAACTCTCCTGCCTCCTCTGATAAAACAAAATCCTCTGCCACCACTGATCAAGCGTACTCAAGCAGCACTATTTCCTGCTCAAAAAAGGTCCTACTAATGCCGGGTGCTGGTGGCTCACGCCTGTAATCCTAGCTACTCAGGAGGCTGAGATATGAGGATCGCGGTTCAAAGCCAGCCCGGGCAGGAGAGACCGTGAGACTCCTATCTCCAATAAAAATATCCCTCATCTCATTGGACTTTTCAGTCTTATAATCTCTAATCAAAATTCAATTATTCCCTTGCTCTGCTTTAACTTAGAGGTTATTAACACTGAGAAAGTTCTGAAACAACACTGTCTGAATTTGTTATAAACTATTCTTTAAACTCTTCTCCTGCATTCCCTATCTGTCAACTTGTACCTTGACTTTCACAAGCTCTTGCAGGCCCCAAACATAATCCTCCATCTGATTGCAGAGAAATCCTACCTCATCAAACACAAATTCCTTCTGCCTCACTTTGCCTGTCTTTTTATTCCTCTCTCCCCGTTTTCAAGGATAATACTCTAGAGTATACCTATATTACTTTCCACAGCATTGGCTCCCTTATTCTACAAATTACTCTTTCTCAAACTCACTGACTCAACCAGCTCTTTCCTGGAGGTAACCACCAAAACTGTGCAGAAATGAGTTTTACTCTTTCTCTCCCTCTCCTTCACCCCCAAAATTTCTTAAATCAGGCTGGGAAGGTGGCTAAGTGGTAGAGTGCTTGCCTAGCATGCATGAGGCCCTGCGTTCAATTCCTCAGCATCACATAAGTAGAAGTGGTGCTGTGGCTCAAGTGGTAGAGCACTAGCCTTGAGCTGAAGAGCTGAGGGACAGCGCCCAGGCCCAGAGTTCAGGCCCCACGACCAGACCCCCCCCCCAAAAAAAAGTACTCCCAGTCACAAGTTACCTGCCACAAATGGTCAGTTCTCTCCAGGATTATCTATATATCCCATGCACTAAAATGCCCTAAAGGGAGTTCATGAAAGAATTTCTACCCCTGGTCAAAGATGCTCAGTCTACAATTAACCACCCTTTTTCCTTCACCTTGTCATTTCCCTGCCAAGCTGCAGATTAGAGACCATTTTGCCACCATTTTCCATCCCCAGTGTCTTGTACCTTAACTCTGGGTAAAAGTAGAAACTCTCTTGACAATTCTCCCTAAAACAGTTTACTTCAGACTGCATTCTCTCATGTAAACATTGAAAATAATTAAACTATATTCTCTCTGCGTGTAAACATTTAAAATAATTAAACTGAGTTCTGCAGTCTATGAACAAACGCTGGGATTCAGTCTCCAAAGCAGTCAGGTCTCATCACTTTGAGTTCTACCTTCTCACCTTTTTATAGTCCCAGCCATGGACAGGGCAAGTAAATATCAGAAAAGTGTTTACTGATGACTAATTCCTAGGAATGGGAGAATGAGAGCTTCAACATTTTTACTCACTCTTAATGGAAGGAAAAATTATAAAATATGTGTAATTTCCAAATAACAATCCAATAACCTAAATCTGGCTCCACCAATCAATGCAAACTAACCTTTTCTATAAGTGAAGTAATTCTTTTTTTTTTTTGGGGGGGGGGTTGGTCAATGGGCTTGAACTCTTCACCTGATCACTGTTCCTCAGCTCTTCAGCTCAAGGCAAGTGCTCTACACTTGAGCCACAGCACCACTTCCTGTTTACTGGTGGCTAATTGCCCAGGCTAGCTTTGAACCATAATCCTCAGATCTCAGCCTCCTTAGTAGCTAGGATTACAGGCATAAGCCACCAGCACCCGGCTAGATGAAGTAATTACTGAAAAATTATTTTAATAGAAGTTATAAATCCTCAGTACAGAAAAACCTAAGAACTAGGGCATCTGAATCTTACAGTCTTCAAATACTTACTGGGTCCTTAGAAAGGCTTTATTGAGTGCCCCATAACGTTTGAACCATAGTCAACCAAAAGGTACCAAAAGCACATGCTTCGACACCGGACTGGTCCCAAACCAATCATGCATTCTCTAATGCCTCAAAAGTCATGAATTACGATTAACTTGCTAGACAGGTGTTCTACCACTGAGCCATGCTCTAGCATTTTTATTGCTTTAGTTATTTTTTTTAGGACCGGTCTGATGTTTTTGCCTGAGACTAGCCTCAGACCACACAAAATCCTCTTTTCTGCAATTTCCTGGGATCATAAGTGTGTACCACCATGCTTGGCTTATTGGTTGAGCTGGAATCTCACTAACTTTTTGCTTGGGCTGGCCTGACTTCAACCACAATCCTCCAGATATTTGCCTCCTAAATAGCTGGGATTACAGATGTGAGCCACCACCCCTAGCTCATTAAAAGATTCTTATATGGTTTTTAAAGAATTTACAAGAATTCTAAAAATTGAAGAAATAAACAGAACACTTAAGTCATAGATTACTGCTGCTATGTCTACCTTAAAATCACTCCCAAACATCTCTTTTCCTGAAGAATTTTAAAATGATTTCACATTGAAGATAGCCTTATGTGGGAAGGCATTATATGGGGAAAAGTAATTTTGAGGATATGGACTTTAGAGTACTGACACAGAACAGGTGGTGGCCCAGTTCCAACAAAGAGTAAGCTATACTTCACATATGTTCAGCTGTAACAAGGCCCATAAGCCTCTCCATGTCAAGGTGGTTTTCCAGAAGGTCAACTAGGAAGCTCAAACTCTCATCCACATCAGTTGGTAACAAGTCACTCTTCCTTCCATACCTTGACCTTGTGGATCCTGGACCTCAAAAAACAAGATACTTGTGGCAAGGGAGGTCAACTGGAGAGACTGTACTTCTAACTTTGCATATCAGTAACAGTTATTCCCTTTATTCTGCTGGTGTGCTGTTAAAAAAAAAGAAAGCCAGTGAGAACAAAAGGCTTAAATATGAAATAGATTTTCATGAAATATACAGGCTTTGAGGGGAAAAAATTAAAAAAAAAAAGAGTCAGGCGATGACAACTCAAGCCTATAATCCTAGCTACTTATAAGGCTGAGATCTGAGAATTGAGTTTCAAAGCCAGCCCATGCAGGAAAGTCGATGAGACTCTTATTTCCAATTAATCACCCCAAAACTGAAATGAAAGTTGTGGAAATGAAGTTGTGGCTCAAAGTAGTAGAGTGTTAGCCTTGAACAAAAAAACTCAGAGACAGCACCCAGGCCCTGAGTTCAAGCCCCCAAACAGACCACAAAAACAAAAACAAAAAACACTCATCAATGGAAATGTCAAGATGAGGGAATGGGGCAAATGGGATGAGAAAAATGGAACTCTGATCAAGAAGCACTGGACTCTTACAGGAAGATGTTAAAATGCAACTTATAAAGTTCAGAAAAAATTAATCTCATTTTTTAAAAAAAGCCAAGATAAACTCAAAATGAATGTAAACACCAAGATGAGAGATGTGTTAAAGCATCTGACAACAATTTAATAAAAACAGCCAAGACAGAAATGCTTTCACAATTACAAGCATTCTTTAAATTAAAAATAAAATAGAAAGCGGCACTGAATAAACAGAAGGGATAAGCAAGAATCATGTAAAATTTCAGAGCTAAAAAGTATCATAAACAAGCTTTGTAGGTAGATTCAACAGCAAAATGTTAGGGACAGGAGAAAGTCTGCAAATCAATCTTAGATATGCAAATATCTATCAATTCAAAATATTCAACATAAAGTTGGACAGAGCCTCAGAAAACTATATAACTGCAACAAAAGACTGATATTTAAATCATCAGAGTCCTGAGAAAAGAAAGGGTTTGGAAAGTACTCAAAGAAATAGTGGGGCTGGGAAGGTGGCTCAGTGGTACAGTGCTTGCCTTGCATGCATGAGGCCCTGGGTTCAATTCCTCAGCACCATATAAGCAGAAAAAGCTGAAGTGGTGCTGTGGCTTAAGTAGTAGAGAGCTAGTCTTGAGCTGAAGCACCCAGGCCCAGAGTTCAAGCCCAACAACAGACAAAAATAAATTAAAAAAAAATAGTGGTGAAAAGTTCCTAAACCTTGCTAAGAGACAAAAACCTACAGATTTAGTCTAAATCCAAAGAAATTTATACCAAGAACTACCATCAACTTCAGAATATTTTTTAAATACAAATATGAAATCCTAAGAACAAATACAAAGAAAAATACAAACACAAAGAAAAAAATCTAAGAAAAATGATATTGTAACTACACAGGAAAAATTATTTAGATAGATTTGGGGGGGTGCTGTATAAAGACTAATATTTCTCAAGAGCTGGAAGTATTATCAACAGAGAATCCTAAACCCAGATAAAACTAAGAGGAAAACAGAATTCTTATACAAAAGAAAACTAAACTGGGAGAGAGTGAGGGAAGGGGTGAAAGGGTTCAAAAAATGTATCCTCTTTAACTGACTGTAATTCCTCTGTATACCACCTTTACAATAAAATAAATAAAAAATTAAAATAAATTTTCATCAGAAGACCTACCTGAAAAGAAGGGTTAAGGGCTGAAAATGTGGCTTAGTGGTACAGTGTTTGCCTAGCATGCATGAAGCTCTGGGTTTGATTTCTCAGTACCACATAAACAAAAAATGCCAGAAGTGGTGCCACTCCGAGCTCTGAGTTCAAGCCCCAAGACTGGCAAAAAAAAAAAAAAAAGAAGGGTTAAGAAAGTTCTTAAACAGAAAGGAAATTATAAAGAAAATCTTAATTGGACAAATAGGATTGCATGAAACTGCAGAGCTTCTTCATGGCAAAGGACATAGCTAGCAAGATCAATAGAAAGCCCTCACAGATTGGGAGAAGATCTTCACTAGCCAGACAACAGACAAGGGTCTTATATCTAAAATATACTTAAAACTCAAAAAATTAAATTCTCCAACAACAAATCCTCAAAGAAACAACCACCCCATTAATAAGTGGGCTAAAGACTTAAAGAGAGACTTCTCTGAAGAGGAAATAAGAATGGACAATAGGCACATGAAGAAATGCTCAACTTCTCTAGCCATAAAAGAAATGCAAATCAAAACAACATTGAGATTCTACCTCACTCCAGTTAAAATAGCTATAATCAAGAAATCTAATAACAACAGATGCTGGAGGGGATGTGGCCAAAAGGAACCCTGCTGCATTGTTGGTGGGAATGTAAACTTGTTCAACCACTCTGGAAGGCAGGATGGAGGCTCCTCAAGAGACTACACATAGAGCTCCCCTATGACCCAGCAATCCCACTTTTGGGCATTTACCCAAATGATCACAAACAAGGCCATACTAAAGCACAACTATGTTTATTGCAGGATTATTTACCATACCTAAGATATGGAATCAACCCAGATGTCCCTCAGTAGATGAATGGATCAAGAAAATATGATATCACACACACACACACACACACACACACACGTAAGCCAGGCATAAAGTAACAGAGGTCCCATGGTTTCCCTTATTTGCAATAACTAGTATATGTCTGGGACAAGCAGAAAAGGTCAAAAGCTACTACATGACCATATAAGATGATGCTAAGGAAAATGAACCCCAAGACGAGACACAGAGGTTTTATCTTTCTTGCTGTTGTTTTTCTTTTTTCTTTTTTTGGGGGGGTCCGGTCGTGGGGCCTGAACTCTGGGCCTGGGCACTGTCCCTCAGCTCTTCAGCTCAAGGCTAGCGCTCTACCACTTGAGCCACAGCACCACT
>NW_012267241.1:9270430-9276637 GCF_000151885.1 Dipodomys ordii
TAAGCAAAAAGAAAAAAGCCGGAAGTGGTGCTGTGGCTCAAGTGGTAGAGCGCTAGCCTTGAGCTGAAGAGCTGAGGGACAGTGCTCAGGCCCAGAGTGCAGGCCCCACGACCGGACCAAAAAAAAAAAAGAAACTTACTTCAAATATTCAGTATAGGCAGGCTGAAAGGATCAAAACAGATAATCAAAGGAAAGCTGCAACAGCAATGCTAATAACTGGAAAAGTGTAACAGTGCAAAGAGAGTATGTGTGCATGCACAAAGTAAATACAATAAAATTTTTTATAAAAATATAAAAAGTATACAATCTCAAAATTCATGGGACATTGCTGAAACCATGTTGAGAAGGAAAATTATAGTGCTAAGCATAATAAGTAATATTGAGAAACATATTAAAACAATCACTGATCAGGTAAAACTTAACCAGGATGTTAGCTAAATTTTGAAAAGTAACTATCAGGATAATCTACTGTATCAAAAAGAAAAATCAAGAACTATGTTGTAGGTCAGTGGTAGAGTATATAATTGTAATGTGTTAGGACCTGGGTTCAATCCCTGTCCACAGCAGAAAGAAAAAACAAAATCACATGATCATGTCAAATGTACAAAACAGTAGAAAAAAAATCAATATCCACTTATGATTTAAATCTCTCAGAAAGACAGGAACAGAGAAAACTTCCTTAGCCTGACAAGAGTGCTATAAAATATCCACAATTAACAAAAGATAATGCTGAAAGCATGAACATTTTCTCCTAAGATTAGACATAAGGCAAAGGTGTTTTTTTGTCATCAATCTTATTGAACATAGTGTTAGAAGCTTTAGTCAGGGTAGCAAGGGAAAGGAAATACAGGACAAAAAGGAAATGCAAAATGCATTTAAGAGTAAAAAGTAGTAAAATTACCTCTACCTATAGGTGATATTGTCTACATAAAATATTATCAAGGAATCGCCTAGGAAAAAAAGAAAAACAACAACAAAGCAGATCCAGAAAGATGAAAGAATGCAACACCAACAAAAAAGTTATATTTTTATGTATTAAGCAATGAACACATAGACAATAAAATTAAAAATGCAATTATTAAAATATATTTATATTCATGTACAAATCTTACTAAAAATCCAATAAACATCAAAGGAAACAGGGCTTGTACTATAAAAATACACAATGCACTGATGAATGAAATTAAAAAAACTAAATAAATGGAGAGACACATACAATGATCAGACTGAAAATCTATCATAGTAAAGATATCAATCGTCCCTCAAATTGACTACAGTCTAATGCAATTTTTATCAAAATTCAATAGGATGTTTTTGTAGATATAGATTATTCCACAACTTATATGAAGGAAAATAAAATAAAATTTGAAGTATAAAGTGGAATCAGTGTGCCTGATTTAAATATTTAGGATCCAAGTAGAGTATACAGAACATTGGTATTGGCAGACAAACATGTGGATCAGTGGAACAAAGAATCCAGAAACAGACACATGAAATATGCTCAACTGCTTTTTGATTAGCATATAAAAGCAATTCAATGCAGGGCATCAGTGGCTCATGCCTATAATCCTAGCTACTCAGGAGGCTGAGATGTGAGGATCACGGTTCAAAGCCAGCCCAGGCAGGGAAGTCTGTGAGACTCTTATCTCCAAAAAACCACTAGAAAAAAAGCAATTCAATAGGAAAAAAACTGCATTCAAGAAATCATGCTACAGCAATTGAACATCCATAAGCAATCATTTTTTCAAGAACACACCTTATACAAAAATTACCTCAAAATGGATCATATACTACGTAAAGAAATTTCAGGAAAAAGAGCATTAGAGAAAAAATATATATATTTTTTGGTTGGTTGTGGGGCTTGAACTCTGGGCCTGGGTGCTGTCTCCCAGCTCATTAGCTCAAAGCGAGCACTCTACCACTTGAGCCACAGCACCACTTCTGGTTTTCTCGTGGTTTAATGGAGATTGGAGTCTTATGGACTTTCCTGCCCGGGTGGGCTTTGAACCACAATCCTCAGATCTCAGCTTTCTGAGAAGCTAGGATTGCAGGCATGAGCCACCCGTGCCCGCCTGAGAAAATCTTTTGAACCTAGCAAAGAGTTCTTACACTTGATTCATCAAAGAATAAAACTGACCTCAACAGAACTTAAATCTTTTGCACTACTAGATACTTTTTAAAACTTTTTTTTAAACTACAAATAAGTGACATCTCTGATAAAGGACTACTCTCAAAGCTTAATAGTAAAATACAAAACAAAACCCCACATAATTCTAGCCAGGTTTAGTTGCTTACAACTGTAATCCCAGCTTATTGGGAGAATGAAATGGGAGGATCACATTCCAGGCCAGCCTTGGCATATACTCAACACCCCCTTTCTAGCCAATAGATGAGTACAGTGACAAATATCTGATATGCTAGCTACAGAGGCTGAGATCCAGAAGGAAGGACTAGAATCACTGTTATAGGTGTGACACTGTACTACAGGTATATGAGATGATACAATAGGGAATAACTAGGTAAAGAATATTTGAAGATCTGAATTATTCCTTATAACTGTACATGAGTCTATAATCTTACAATAAAACTTAATTTTAAAGATCTAGAACTTTACCCACTAAGGTCATCACCTAACTATGAACAATTCAAATCTGTTAACTCTTATTAATCCTTCTTCATGCTGCACTGAGGATATACACTGCTATAAATGTATTTTACCCAAACTTTCAAACATTACACACTTAAGCAGAATGACAAACATAGGCACAAACTGACACTGAAAGGCTTCATAAAGGAGATGAAATATGATCAAATATTTGAACAAGAAGTATGTGGGAATGGAGGGACATCTTTGACAGCAAAGATGAGCCAGAAATAAGCACCATACCCATGGAGAAAGAGTCATATGTGTGTTAAGAAATAAGGAAGACAGAATACACAGCTTATAGAGTAATTTGAGGAGGGCCAGGACAGCAGTTTAAATGTCACTTAGAAGAAAAAAACATGAGACAAGGAAATGATAACCATGAAACAAATGTAAGCAGCAGCTTCAGAAGGAGAAAGCAGAGGAGAAACAGAGAATCAACATTCAAAAACACTATAAGGAAATTTTTTGAACTGAAGACAGATAAGAGGTCCCAGGTAAAAGGGACACTAATTGCCATATGCAACAAATAACAGATTAATAAGTTTGCTTTTTAGTCACTCAGAGAAGCCTTCCAACCCAACCAACCAAAAGCAGATACCCTCCCAATTCCCCTATTCCTTACTTCTACCCTTAACTCCCACCCTCCAGTCTCTCCAGCATCCTTTATGTAATTATTGTGTATGGACTTAATATGTATGTTTATTTGTTTAACGCTTCTCAGCCCCCAGCTACCTTGAGTTAACCCTAGCATTGGATCTGGTATTTGCTAAGCATTGAATAACTATCAACTGAATGAATAAACTGTAAGTATCCACTCCTAATCTTATTCTATGTGCCTGTATCTGATCTCTCCCATTTCCTTCCTTTTCCACCTCAGCCTATAACAGTAAAACTAAAATACAGCATTGTTTAAAGCCTCAGTATACAATGCAATGTTGTAACACTTCTGAATGTCAACTAATTAGGAACTGCATCCAAGAAATCTATTACTGAAACAAAGTACTGATGTACATTGTCACTTAAAAACAGATGTACACATTACAAAAACAAGTAACAGCAGAAATAGGGTTATCACTACTATCCTGTACTTTCCTGAGAGTCTGAGCCTTTTCTAAGAACTGATGATGATCCTATCTGGTGTATGAAAAGCAACTCATAAAAGCCAGAATCCAGCACTGTGGTATGTGACTGAAGGCCAAGCAGTCCCAAGATCACTCATGAAGGTTGGGACCAGCAGCGGCAAGTGAGGAGACTCTATTCTCACTGGAAAGTAAAAAAGAAGGAAAAAGAAAACCAGCAAGGTACTCCATCAGGCCATCAAAGTTATAAAAAATAAGGAAATACTGAAAGAGAAAATGTGGAAGAGACATGATGCTTAAATGCAAAGTAGTACCTTGAAATGCAGCCTGGAACAAAAGGAGGATATTAATGGAAAAACTGGTGGTATCCAAATGAAGTCTGAAGTTAAAGAAAAATCACCCCTATATAATATATGGTTAAGATTAGTAATATGATTCTATGTTATCGAGTTAGCCATAGGGTAGTGCACTCTTGTAATCCTAGCATTCTGGAGATTGAGTCGGACAGGAAAACCACAAATCTGAGGCCAGTCTGGATTAGACAGACCTTGTCTCAAAAAGAGAGAAGTGAACAGAGAGACCGGGTCCGGAGCAAAGCTGGTCAGGTAGCTAGAGCTTCCAGCTGAAAAGACGTAAGTAGTTCCATCTCTTCATAGTTACGCTTCTCCCATGACCTCACCTGATGCCATGGATTCACTTACCAGTTTTAACTATGCTAGTGGCTACTTCATTTATTTAGTAAACATTTATTGGGGGCCTACCACTTACCAGGCACTGTAAAGTCTCTAGAAACAAGAGACTAGAAAAGAAAGCACAGGGGTTGGAAGCATGACTCAGTTGCTAGAGCACTAGCCAAAAGCTAGGTACTGGGGTGGTGAGGGGAAGAGAGGGAGGGAAAGAAAAAAAGAAAGAAAAGACGGCTATAACCACTACCATCATAAAACTTAAACTCCAAAGAGGAAACCAGGTACTGAACTAGTATTTGCATAAATGACAAGAGTTCCGAAAAGCTTTATAGACTTCAGTTTATAAGAAACCCAGTTATCACTGCCCTGTGCTTTATCTCTGGCATGTTGAATAAAGGCCTCTCAGATTTCAAAGTACACACAATAACCTGGAATTGTGTTAAAGAAGATACACTAATTGTTAATCGAGTTAAAGGTCTGAGCTTGTGAATTACTTCAATACTCTCAGGTGAGAGGGATACTGTTGGCCCACAAGCTTGAAATAGCAAGGTTCTGTAGTACCATGGAAACAATCTAAAACTATCTTGTAATATACAAGGACATTCTGGCTCTCATCCACCACAATATAATCATGACTTATAAACCACAGATGGCACTCAATAAATATTTACTCAATAAATCAAAGGGATATATATGATCGAGGCAAGCACTTCAAATTGTAGCCATTTACCACATTTGGCTATGGAACACTTGAAATGTGGCTAGCGAATAATGAGCTATTTTTAATGTAATTTTATAATTTCAGTAACTCCCATGTATTTAGAGGCTACCACAGTGGACAATTTGGTTCAACACATAATGTGATGTATGGACCACCCGACTGATAAAAGTCTGGGTTTAAAACCCCAGCTCTGTCATTTAACAGGTGATCTGCAAAGTTTAACTTTTTGAGGCCTCAACTTCCTCACCTGTGAAATTAGGACAAGACCTTGTACCTTTCAGGGTTCATGATTAAAATGATCCTAAAGTAATGTGTTAACCAATTACGATAGAGGTGACTCCAGGAATGGTTTGCAATCCTAAAAACTACTCAGCCTGCTGCCTACACCTGCCAGAAAATGCCTAGGGAGTTTGGTCCAAGGGTAGGTTAGCCAGCTGAGCTAAGGAGGCCAAGGTCATATATGAGAGGGGTGGGGTCGCCTGGCAAAGTTGACCGGGTGAAGGGGCCATGACAATGCAAGACATCACAATTCTCGTCAGTATTTACATGAGTATTATATCACGGGTGAGTAAATGACACTTCATTCATTCATTCTTCCGGGAAGGGCTGCCACCTTACCTAACGCCCGCTACTTTCCGAGCACAGACCTTCGCTAATTGGACCCCAGGTCCGGGCGGCGGGCCGGGAAGCCCCCGCCCCCGGCGGCCGGCGGGTCCTCCCCTCCCCCGTCACGCCGGCCCCCCGAGGGTCCGGCTGGCACCGCCGTCTAACTACCACCGCACCACCCGACCCAGAAGCCATATTTAGCTGAATTTCGGTCAATAAAACAAACTTCCGTCTTCTGAAGAAGAAGAAGAAGAAAAAAAAAAAACGGTTCCAACTCAATGTCAAACTAGGACGGAAACTCGCTGCTCGCCGCAGCAGCCAACCAAAGGCGCCGCGTGTCCCGCAACCCCGGAGTCCCCCCACCCGGACCCCGCGCCGAGCGCACAGCCCGGCCCCCGGCCGCGCCACCACAAAGGGACGAGGGACGCGGACGCGACCGGGCCTCCTCCTCCTCTCCAGCCCCCCCTC
>NW_012267241.1:9277132-9383114 GCF_000151885.1 Dipodomys ordii
GGATGCACCGCCCCCCCCTCCCGTTGCGGCGAGCCCACCGCGCGGCCGCGGGCTGCGCCGCGAACCGGACGGTTCCGGCATCTCGCGGTCCCTTCCTGCCGGCCGGACCCGCAGGGAGGCCCCCCCAGCCTTAGGGGTCCCCCCCTCTCCCGCAGGCGGGAAGATCCCAGCTTCTAGGTTCAGTCCTGCCGTCCAGCTCCCCCAAGTTATGTACGGACAAAGAGGCCGCCGCAGCAAGTACGGTAGCATTCGTGTCGGGTCACGTCGAGCCCGTCCGGGGGGACGCGGGGGAGAAAATGGAGGGGCCCTCACTGCGTCCGGCCCCGGGCCGCCGCCTGCAGCCACGCGTAGCGTCCAGTTGGGGGTGGGGGGGTACTGGGGTCCTGTGAGTCCAGCCCCGCACGCGGAGCGCCAGGTCCAGGACCCAGGGCCGGTGGTCGGAGGGGAGGCCGGCGACCCGGGCCTGGCGTGGGGGGCTCTGGCAGATGTGCTTCGCCCGTCGGGGCCCGGAGAAGGGCCTTTCTTTCCCTGTTGTCCCCTGGGATAGCTGTCCTTGTCACTAATTCTCCGTGTGCCCGACCCTGAAGAGTGCAAGGCCAGGAGCCCCATCTTCTGTCTGCCAAGCTAAGCGGAACCAACCGCCCTTTCATTGAACTCATTTTTTCTTAAGTCGTTCCGAAGTGTGTGTCTGGTCGCTCGCCAGTCACAGTTGCAGTAAGAGACTTGTCATGTATGGTACTTGAATGGCCCCATCTGAAACTTCCAAATGCGTGTTGCGTTTAGGCAGTGCTCTCCTACTTGGTGCAAGGCCCTGAGTATTCCATTCCCAACACCATGGGGAGGGGGGAGGGGTGTTCCACATGACTAAAAAGCCCCCCTATCCCCCCAAACACATAGACACACACAACTCAAAAACGAAAACTGCCTCTTGGAATTTATGCTACTTGTCATTATCAACATGTTGCACATATTGTATTGGAAAGTAAACATTACAAGCTGTCATTATACTCTGTGTGTGTATCAGGGTCAACCAAGTAGTTCAGGCTGGCCTGGAACTTGAGACCCTTTTACCTGTACATCCCAAGTGCTGGGATTACAGGGGTTTGCCACCACATTCTGCCTCAAAAAATGAAAAGGATTACAAAAGTACTTATATTTGGAAACAAAGTCAATTATTAGCCTGTGAATGTTCCACACTAATAATTACCCTGTTTGAAATAAAGATGTGGAGGTTGGGAAGGTGGCTCAGTGGTAGAGTGCTTGTCTCGCATGCATGAGGCCCTGGGTTGATTCCTCAGCACCACATAAGCAGAAAAAGCTGGAAGTGGCGCTGTGACTTAAGTGGTAGAGTGCTAGCCTTGAGCTGAAGAGCTGAGGGACAGCACCCAGTCCCAGAGTTCAAGCCTATGACCGACAAAAAATAAAGATGTGGTCTGTTAATACTGTATCCAGCATAAATAGATAGGAGGTAGGTAGGTAGATAGATAGATCGAGAAAGGACTTATAAATCATATATCTGATAAAAGTTACATCTAAAATATATAAAAAAACTCTTACACAATTAATAAAAAGATGAGTCTAATTATTGGATGAATCCAATTATTGTTTTGTTCAATTAAAATACATTTTACCAAAGAAGATATTTAAATGATTAAGAAGTAATGTTCAACATCATTAGTCACTTAGGGAAATGCAGATTAAAACCACAATGGTAAGGCTTTTCACACCCACTATAACAGCTGCAATTAAAAAAAAATAAAAGCCCAGACAACGAGTTGAGATGGGCAAATTGGAACCCTCATAAATTACTCATGGAAATATAAAATAGTGCAGCCGCTTTGGAAAACAGCTTGTCAGGTTTTTACAAAGTTATATAAAGACACCCAATGATGCCATTCCTAAAAATCCCCAAGAGATTTGAAAATAGTCATATAGCTTGCACATACTATTCAGAGCAGTATTATTTCTAATCAAAACATGAAAATAATCCATATGTCCAAGAACTACTCAGTAGATAAACAAAATGTGGTATATCTATACAATAAACTTCCTCAATAAAAAGAAACTATTGATAAAGGGCACTGGTGGCTCATGCCTGTAATCCTAGCTTCTCAGGAGACACAGATCTGAGGATGGCAGAAAGATCCCTGTGAGACTCATCTCCAATTAACCACTCAAAAACCAGAAGTGGTGCTGTGGCTTAAGTGGTAGAGTGCTAGTGTTAAGCACAAAGAGGCTCAAGGACAGTGCCCAGACCATGAGTTCAATCCCCACAACTGACAAAAAATAAGTAAATATGATACATTAGAAGAATCTCAACAATGGAGGAAGCCAAATGAATGGAGGAAGCCAAATGTAAAAGTGTGAATATTATATGATTCCATTTATATAAAATATCTAGAAGAGGCCAATCTATATAGATAGTAAGAGCTGGGGATAGAAACTGAAAGTGAGGGGCTGGGAAGGTGGCTCAGTGGTAGAGCTCTTGCCTTGCATGCCTGAGGCCCTGGGTTCAATTCCTCAGCACCATATAAACAAAAAGAAAAAAGCCAGAAGTGGCGCTGTGGCTCAAGTGGTTGGGCACTAGCCTTGAGCTGAAGAGCTGAGGGACAGTGCCCAGGCCCAGAGTTCAGGCTCCACAACTGGACCCAAAAAAAAAAAAAGAAACTGAAAGTGACTGTAGGATATAAAAGGTCTTTTTGTAGTGTTAATGTTCTTAAAATTAGATTGTAGTGATGACTGTCCAACTCTGTATACTTTAAAAAGTTTTTAATTTGAAACAAATGAATTTAGGTATGACAAATTACCTCAATAAAATGTGGGATTTGGGGGGAAAATGTTTGGTAGTGGTCTTAGGGCTCAAACTGTGAGCCTGAGTGCTGTCCCTGAGCTTTTGTGCTCAAGCCTAGCACTGTTGAGCCACAAGTTGAGCCACAATTTCACTTCTGGTTTGTTGTTGTTTTTTAAGCTATGTGTGTGCGTGTGAGAGAGAGAGACAGAGAGAGAGAGAGAGAGAGACAGAGAATTAGAGTAAGAGTTTCTTGGACATTCCTGCCTGGGTTTGTTTCAAACTTCAATCCTCAGTCTTAGCCTTCTGAGTAGCTAGGATTATAGGCATGAGTACCAGCAGCACAGTTGTGGGTTTTATGTGTGTGTGAGTGTGTTTTTGGGGTGTGTGTATGTTTTTGGGGTGTGTGTATATGTGTGTTTAAGATTTGGGCTGGGAATGTGGCTCAGTGGTAGAGCACTTGCCTTGCATGCTTGAAGCCCTGGGTTTGATTCCTCAGCACCACATAAACAGAAAAAGGCAGAAGTGGCACCGTGGCTCAAGTGGTAGAGTGCTAGCCTTGAGCTGAAGAGCTGAGGGACAGTGCAGAGTTCAAGATTTATGTACCATTGAGTAGCCAATATAAAATCTGAGTGAAAAATCTTTTGCAGCTAAAAAAAAAACTGTATGGATAACTGTTCAATTTAAATTGTACTGTGTAATCAAAGGCACAACTGACTTTATAACCAATCACTCTTCAACATCCCCAGTCCACCCACTCCTGCTCATTCGAAAATGTTTCTCCACTTAACCCACTCAAAGAATAAGAAATGGAGTTGAAAAGGGCAAGTATGATTGAGAGCTGCAAGGAATGGTTTCAAACAGGGTTAAAATTTACCAACAAGGAATAGGTGGAGGACACAGATGAAGGAATCCAGTGTAAGAATACTGACAGTCTTTCCCAGTGTTATTCTCAGTTATTCTTTGTGCTGTGGGGACTCCCTAGTTTCCTTGTGATGTACAGATGTGTGCCTTGGGGAGAGCCTTGGGGCTGGGTAATAGTAGGATTCAGATTATTTTTCATGATTTGCTAGTTTTTCTTTAATGAGTTTTTCCATGATTTTTCTGTTTTTGCCATAGGTGGAAAAATCCTTAGAAGATTAATTAGTGCAAACACATTGAACTCTCCTACTTGATAAAGTCTATTCACCCTGCATTTCCTTATCAAAGGAAACATACCAGAGGCTGCTGCTTGACTCAGTGCATTGTTTCTGTAAGTCCTTTTAAAAGGTGGTTCTGTAATGATACTGACTTTCTTTCATCTTGTGAATCAGGCCTTTCATTCGTTCCCCTACTAGCTAGACTGCTAGAGAAAGGCACTTCTGATGTGAGGAGGTGTGGGAGATTGCCCGTAGCAGAGTAAGCGGCCACAGGGCAATTGACTAGTGTGGTAGAACGGAAGGGAACAAGGAGAATGTTAACAGAATTATGTATCAAGCATCTGCAGGTGGGGAGAAATGAAGAGCAGTTGATAGATTAAAAAGGAGAGGCAAACAGGCTCATACAAGAGTCAAGTCACCTGAAGATGGTGGAATCATACAAAATGTGTATGTAACTGTGTAATGATTTTTATTTCTTTTATCAATCAAAAGCCTAGCATCCATGCCTGGTGGCTGCAGCCTGAGGAACAGGGTGTACTTTATCCCTATGTAGCTTCCCAGCATCATTTCTGTCATGCACTGCTTTGAGGTCCAGGACAGGTGAGCAATGGCAGCCTGTTTGTGCTTTGGAACATGATTGTGTGAAATCAAGTGTAGATATATCAATATGGTAGGGCAGGCCTGGGCAGAAGGTAGGATCACAGACAGGACCTGCCAGAGCCTTGGAACTGGTAATCCAAGGCATTTATGAGAATGATGGAGGTAACAAGGTAGCAATATATAAGGTAAATATATATATATATATATATATATATTATATCGGCATACCATATATACTAGGTAGCAATACCATAAGTTCCTTTTTGTATCACACTACATGTCCCTTAAGGACCAGAGGGAATATTACATATCACTGTGAGTCCAGGCTGAAGGAAAATCCATTCCTCAGTGTAGATGCACTAAGAAGAGTCTGTGGCAGCCTGTACAGTCTCTGTGCTTCCCAGTCAGTATCTCTTCCATCCCCACCCACAAGTTGTATAGTTCATTTTCAACACAGTGCCTAGTAAGTACCACTGTTCCATTTGTTTACCCTTTATCCTGCCATTTCTGTATCTTCCTTACCCTCCCAAAGACATAAAAAACAAAGGTAAGATAGCTTTTGTGAAAAATACTTTTTTAACTTTGAAATAATTATTGACAGGAAGTTGTCAATAATAATGAAGGAATAATGAAGTTCTTTGTAACCTTCATCTTATCTCTTCCAATGATTACAAAGCTCATAACTATAACAATATTAAAACCAGCAAACTGACACTGTGCAATGTATGTGTATAGTTCTGTGCTATTTTATTGCATGTATAGTTTTCTTGTAACTACTGCCAGAATCAAGATACAGAATTAACCCGTCATCACAAACAACTCTCATGCTATCCTTATACTGTATAGTCACACCCCCCCCCACTGACTATAACCCCTGACAACCACTAATCTTTTCTCCAGCTATGTAATTTTATCATTCCAAAAATGTTATGTAAATGAAATCAGACACATATGACCTTTTGAGATTGTCATTTCTACTTAGCATAATGCCTTAGCAAATGTTTGGGTCATTAAAAAATTGTTTTTGTGCTATTCACTCTGTGATTTGCCATAGTTGGAAGTTGTGATTCTTCACTTGGTTTCTTCTGATACCACCCTGGAAATGGTGGGAAGGGGGCCATGAGAAATTTCTGGCAAAGGTGAGAGTCTAAGTGCTCTACTCAGCCTTTGCCAACTGGAGTAGGAGTGAAAGTGTATGCCAAATGGACTTCAGTCAGAAAGTTATTGTCCGACTATATTGCTACATTACACCTTTCCTGTACTTTGGAGAGAGCAAGCATTTCATATATACATTTTTTAAAATGGTTTTCGTGTGGTATTCCTGCCCCAGCACTCAGTCCAGGATATGTATGGTAAGAAGAAAACCCAGGGAACTCATTGCTCAGTTGGTCCTCTGATCCCAAGATCCTCAATTGGCTTCCTCTATTTTCCTGAATCTCATGATTATTTTATATATGGTGTGGTAGACTGAGCTATTCTTATAGGAAGTATATTCTACCTTGTTTTGCAATGGGAGTTAAGAATGAAATTTAAAAAAAATAAGAGATCACAAATTACCTCCAAGAATGTTACTCCCTATTTCTTGCATTCTAGTGGATTTATGAATCAAGGGAAAACAGGAGATTTACTACTAGTCTATTGAGAATATCTACACCAGTTATAATGTTCACTGTATTGGGAAAATGCTCAGCATGCTAGATCAGAGACCTAGTTGGAGACTGAAGTTGGTGAACACAGAGGAACAAAAAAGTTAATGCAGTTAGTGATAAGAAAAAGACAGGGGCACAGAAGGTGGATTGGATTAGGGTTTGCTCTGATAAGGCCAGGACACACTGGATACATGGTCCTGTCTGGACATGTGGTCAACTGAGGGGCAGACAGTAGTGGGAAAAAATGACCCTAAGACCTGATGGATTAAAAGTCAAGTAAGTCATCAATAGGATTTTATGTTTAAGGAAAGAAAGTGTCAGGAGAGAAGGAAGAAAAGTTAGGTACAAAAAGCACCAAGCACAATGGAAGCAAGAGGTAGGAGGCAGTAGATTTGGTGTTTGGGGATAAAGTCAGGACTTCATGCCATTTAGAACATGTGCATGAGGTTCATGGGAGCACTGAGTTACACTCCCCTGATTCAGTCTCTTCAAAAGGAAATAGCATGGTGTTTGCACAGTATAACCAAAAGTGACCAAATCCACATAAAGTCAATACTCATTTTTCCATGGAAAATGAATCATGAGGGTGACTGGTAAAGCAATGCAAAAAACAACAACAAAAACCAAAAACATGTTAAAGTGAAAGTGACCAGGTGTGTCCTGGATTCTTAGTCAACTGTTTTAGTAAGCAAAAAGTCTACTCTGATCACAATGCTCTTCAACTGTGCCCAGGATATATTGTGCTTCCTGGAGCGTTATCTGTTTGTGGACAAAGCATGTGAAGCATGAACTGGCCAAGATTATATTCAGAGTTAGAAACCTCAGTTCTAGTGACAGGAAAATACTATTCCACTTTTAATGGACTAGTCTTCTCTACCCTGTGCAGCTTGAAATTTCTTTTGAGTCTTCTTAATGTCATACAACAATATCATGAATTCATAGTTTAAACTTCGGTCATCTTAGTCTACAATCTCTTTCTGTCCCTCTCTCATTTATCCATCATCTACGTATCTATCTATATCTCAATAGTGAGGATCAAACCCAGAGATCTGCACCTGGAGTCCAGTCTGTTTGGAAAGCATCCATCTAACAACAACAAAAAAAAAAAACTCGAAGAACTCAGTATCCTTTTCAACATAGGGGAGGAATAAAAAAAAAGCCAAACAGCAAGATTTACACATTTGCTTTATGGAAAATTTTTTCTAAGTTTCATCACAAGTTGTGCCCAGATTCTCTTGTGGTATTATTATGAAATAACTAGGAGTAGATGGGGAAAAGAATTTGTTATAATTTTTCATGAAAGTTTATGGTTCTGCTTCACTATTTTTTCAGTGAACACACTTTCAAGTTACAGGGTATATAGCAATCTGCTGCATTATCTTAGATGGTACATTGATACATTTGTTTTGGGTTTTCCTCATTCACCAGAATCTTGAAGTTAAGTTCGAAATTTATTTGGAGAGAAGAAAAATTTTATATATAAACATTTAAGACCACATTAGGTGAATATTTTTAATGGCCAATATTCAAAATAAATTTATTTTCTCTGACTTCACCAGTTCCAATGGGAAATAATCAGCATGCTTGTGGTCAGACTTCCTTCAGATTAATCTGTATTAGGAATTTTGACATGTAGAAAATAAAATTTCAAAATCCTAGGGGGGAAAAGAAAATCAAATGGCTTTCAAAGGAAGAGAAATGGAAGAAGTGATAGATACTTGGTTCAAAATAGGTACTATTGCCAAATGTGATGGTGTGCACCTGTAGCCCATCTACTGAGGAGGCTGAACCCAGGAGGATCACTCCAGCCAAGAACTTCAGGGTCCTTTTTTTTTTTCAGGGTCCTTGTAATACTCTGTCACAGAAGAAACAAGAAAAAAAGGGGGGAAGGTATTAGCATCCATAAGATCCTGGACTAGATCTGTAGGAAAGGGAGGAGAGAAAGGGGAAAAAGACAAAAGAGAACCAAAATTTTACCTATGGTAGATGGCATGTAACCCATTAAAAAAGCCTCTGCTCAGGGAGCATAGCAGAAACAAGAGCTCTATGAGTTAATAGCTATACTTTGACATGCCACACCACTTTCTAAAATAGTCCTTGAGACAGTTTCCACCAGCTCTAAGGACTTTTCCACATACAAGCCATCTTGTACAGTTCTGTTATGTTGGCCTTCCTAAAATACCTTACTTGTGAAACAGCTCTGTCTACATATTAGTCAAGACTTCCAGCCAGGTGTTGGTGGTGGTTCACCACCAATTAATCCAATTAATTGGCTCCAATTAATAACAGAAAAAGCTGGAAGTGATGCTGTGGTTCAAGTGGTACAAGTACTATCCTTGAGCCAAAGGAGCTCAGGGACAGCGCCCAAGCCCAGAGTTCAAACCTCAGAACTGGTGAAGAATTCCTGATACTAGACAATTGGTTTCCCAACTCTCCCATCTTTCCACAATTTGTCCATAAGAATTCTCAGCCACACCTCCCACCTCTCCAGTTTTATGCTATGTGTTTCTTCCTTGCTTCTTTCCTCCACTATCTTAACGCCGAAGGCTCCATTCTAGTGCAGTTTTCTTTGCCTTCATCATAACTCAGGTCAGTTAGATCCGTCTTTTCTTTATTCAAAATTCCTCTAATCTCACCATCTTTGATACTTTCTCTTCTAGCACCAATCAGAATTGCTCATCACATTGTTAGCATAATGTTTTATGTTTTAAAGGCTTTTAATAACTCCTGGATGGAAGACACTATTTTCTATATTTTAGATATAAAAGAATATATTCATATGATAAAATTCACATAGGGCAGAAAAGAAATAAAAGCAAATTCTTTCCCACAACACTATTCACTAAAATAATTACCTTTAGCTTGGGAAGTTTGTTGTTTTTCTTTTTTTTCTTTCTTCCCCCCCCTACTCACCTTCCTCCTCCCCCCTCCCGCACTTTCTTTTTTTTCAATACCGGGGATTGAATCAAGGCCTCATGCTTGCTAGCAGGAGCTCTGTCCTTTGAGCTGCACTTCCAGCCCTCTTTTGCGTTGGTTATTTTCAAAGTAGAGTCCCACTTTATGCAGGCTGGGCTGCAGTCCTCCTACCTTGCTTCTCTGAAGTGCTGAGCACTGCAGGCATACACCACTGCACCCAGCCACTGTATATCTCCCTTTGCTGTCACCACACACAGCCATTGGTTAACATGGAGTCTTATGAACTTTTATTCTCAGGCTGCCCTGGAACCTTGATCTTTCCCCTGATTTGGTCTCCCAAGCAGTTAGGATGAAAGACTTGAGCCACTGAGTCCAGCTCTTAATTATTTCTTTAACCATTTGTTTTTCTACTCTTTCTTCCCCCAGTGGATCCCTCCCATGGGTCTAATGAATATATTTACACTTCCAATTCTTGATTTATTGGCTTTAGATAGTGTGCCTGTCAATTTTTGCTTCCATACATACAAACACTCCACAAACTGATTTACAGCAAGATTTAGTCCAAGCTTATGAGTTATTAGCTGCAGCTGTGCTGATCTTGGTCATGTAGGTGTCTGTTGTCTTCTCATTTTGGAACTTGGGCTGAAAGAATGACCATTACTTGGGACATGTTTCCATTGCAGAGGAGCATAGCTCAAGAGGAACAAATACAGTATTTCTGAAAGCATCAGTTCAAATTCTGAACTACTGTCACTTCCACCAAATCTAGAGTTGGTGGATAGGGATGACATTGTATACAGTTCTTCCAGTTGGCACGGCAAAAAATCCCCAAACCATCAGGACAAAGAATGTGAATGTATTATAAATTCTGCAATTATAACTGTGTTCTAAATTGGTAATGATTGGATTAGTGATTCACTGTACCATACACACACGTCTATTTAGTCTTACTAAAGAGAAGAAGTTGATCTTATTAATACCATTGCTTCCCTTCCCAACCTCATCCTTCCAGTCGCTGGGATGGCAGGTACACACTTGCACCCAAATATTGTTTGAGATGAGGTCTTGTAGACCATTTTTTGTCTAGGCTAGTTTCATATTGTGATCTTCCTGATCTTAGCTCCCAAGTACCTAGAATTAGAAACACACACTACCATACCTACCTAATTAATTATCTGCTGAAGTGAATACAGTTTCTTATCAATTCCATTCATTTACAGGCCTTCTGTCAACTTGTTTAATTTGAACCAATTGCTTCACAGCAGCTGCTAAGTCAGTAGCCTCAAGGTTCTTCTTTTTTTTTTTTTTGTCTTTCCATTCCCCCACCCCCACCCCACTAGCTATTCTGAGGTATGACTGTTATTTTTTGGATTCCATATCTTCATCTTTTTAAATTGTGATTTTCATTTTTCTAGGGCATACACTCAAGTGATTTTTTTCTCCAGAAAGAGAATTTCATTCTGACTTGGACACTGATAACTTGGCTGGGCACAGAATACTGTGTCCCAAACCACTTGTTGTGAGACCTGCTAAGGCGTTCTATTGTATCCCTGTCAAAATCAGGACAATCAGAAAGCCAGTATCAGTTTCATCCTACTGAAAATAAGCTGGTTTTTTTTTTATCTCAGGAAGCTTTTAAGTATTTTCTCTTTAAAATGGTGCACTGAGATTGCGTAAGAATGCATGACTGAACAACGAGTCTTTAAAAAAATATTTAGCCAATAGACATTTTAATATCCCTTTATGTGGTCAGCAGTGCTAGAAGTGGAAAATATACAAAAGGAACACAATATTTCTCAGAGAGTTTCAATCTATAAAAGTACATTTACTGTCTAGCCAAAGAATGAATTATTAAATGGCTCTTATATAATGAATTCTCTTTATTTTCTTTTTGTGTGATGGTACTGGAGCTTAAGCTCAAGCAGCACCTGAACACTATCCCTTAGCTTTGTCACTCAAAATTAGTGCTCTAACTCTTGAGCCACACTTCTACCTCTGAGATAAGAGTTTCACAGACTTTCTGCCTAGACTGGCTTCAAATCCTCAAATTTCAGCCTCCTGATTAGGATTACAGATGTGAACTATCAGGAGCCATCAGTACCTAGCTCAATATAATGGATTCTTAATAAGCCAAATTGTGTCAGGCACTTATTTTGTGTCTGATGAAATTGTGTATAGTAGAAGTTATTTATTTTTGCACCTTCTGGTGGAAATACTCTACAACTTTTTGAGGAAGAAACAAAACCAGCCATTTCTTTGCTTTGTTGTCCCTTTGTGCAAAAACCTAAAATTACTTTTTCCTTCTACTCCTCCATTACTCTCCTTTAAAATTATTTTTAGAAGATTTCAAATTATATTACAGTAGACACTCATTTCATGGGTAAATATACAAGTTAAAATTAATTATTTTCATTTCCTCTTTTAGATTTGTCCTGTAATTTGATCACATCTGCAATAAACTGATTATTGGATTGGTTTATATTCTTGAGACTATTGCTGTCTTCTCCTTTAGGATGATAGAAATCCCATCCCCTAACCATATCCAGTTTTGCCTTTTCCTATGCCTACTGTCCTAGATGTGGTCTAAGGCCAGATTCCCACCATCAGAGGGAATTAGGACATGATCTTTCAGGGTGGATAAAAACAAATGAGGTGTGAGGGGAAATAGAGACCCAACAGGGCTTGTAAAAGAACAAATAAAGTGAGAATATCAGTTCCAAATGTCTACAGTCTCAATCTCTGTGTTGCCAATGGAATAAAACAACTAAGGAATGCTCTAGAGAAACTGATATATTAACACATGGAAAAAATAGCCGATTTTAATGCTAAAGTCATGAGACCCCTTAAATTCTTCTTTCTTGGTCTTTAGTATGACTTAGAATTCCTTGTAGATGTGTTAAATATACAGCTTTCTTGGCTTCACCAAGCAAGTATCTGGGAGTGGGTAGAGCTGGTTTTATCCCCTTCCTGTATCAGAAACCTCCCAGGAGCAAGGGTGTCAGTGGCTGATGCCTGTAATACTAGCTACTCAGGAGATTGAGATCTGAGGATCGATGGAGGTGGTTGTTTCAAAGACTGTCTGGCTGGGCAGGAAAATCCGTGAGTTTCTTATCACCAACCAAGCACCAGAAAATGGAAAGTGGAGGTGGTGGCTGTGGCTGTGGTTCAGAATGGTAGAGTGCTAGCCTTGAGCAGGAAAGGCTTAGGGACAGCACCAGGCCCTGAATTCAAGCCCCATGACCAACAAAAAGAAGAAAAAGAAAGAAAGAGAAACACATTAAGAAAGAACAAAAGAAAAAAAGAAGAAAGAGAAAGGAAGGAAGGAAGAGAGGAAGGGAGGGAGGGAGGGAGGAAAGGAGGGAAAGAAAGAAAAGAAGAGAGGAGGAGGAAGGAAGGAAGGAAGGGAGCGAGGGAGAAAAAGAGAAAAGAAAGAAACCTCTCAAGAAAATCCTTAGGAGTTTTGATAGCTCTTGCTTGATCTACCAGTTAAAAACCTAAGGCTCTTTATTGCAAAAGAACAATTAAATATGATTGCCAAATAGATGGTCCCCACCCCACCCTCAGAAGGTATTGCTGTGTTTGTATTTCTTTGGATATCTGTTGGTAACTCAGACAACTAACTGTTGCTGACTAAGAGCATTAAAAACTTGCCATTGGGAGTTGTCTCAACGTATTTTCCCAGACATATGATTGGAAGACAAATCCTAAAGCAGAAAACTTGAATCCCTAATAATGGATCTTTGTGCACACATGTTTGTGCACGTATGTGTCCATAGCCTGTAGCATGCAGATAACCACACTTTTACATACATAGCCGTACACCAGAATTTTTGCTACAGAGAATAGATTCATAATTAGAAGGCAATGCAGAGCTTTCTTTCTAATATCTGATGGGTCAGAAAAGCTTCTAATCATGAGATATTTAAATAATTTGAAATGCAATGAAAAAAATGAGATACAATGTTAAGACTTGCAGGATGGGGGAACTGTATGTATGGTCTACAAGACCTGCTCTTTCTCTGGTATTTTAATGCTCCCTTTGTCTTCCTTCCCAAGTGGTTATCAACTCTGAACTTCTTAAAGGAGAAGGGGAAAGCTGTTGGCTCTACTGATCATTCTACTTTTGTTATTGATCCCCTAGAGGGTTTTCCCCACTTGCATTAGCAGGAAATCTATGCTCTTAACTTTTATTTTATTGTCTATTTTCTTTTATTTTCTTATTCTTTTATTGTCTATTTAGACTATAATAAATATGTCATCGTTTTTCTGTTTTGGTATTTTTTTTCTCTGTCTTTTCACTTGCAACTTGCGTCTTATGTTTCAGGTATGTCTCTTGAAAGTGGTATATGTCCAAATTTGGGTGTTTTTTGTTTGTTTTGGTTTTGGTGGTCATGGGGCTTGAACTCAGGACATGGGTAATGTTCCTGAGCTCTTTTGCTCTGCCAGTTTGAGCTACGGTGCCACTTCTAGATTTCTAGTGGTTAATTGAAGATAAGAGTTTCACAGACTTTCCTGCCTGGCCTGGCTTTGAACGGCAGATCTCAGCCTCCTGAGTAGCTTGGATTATAGGTGTGAGCCACCAACGCTTCACTAGATTTAGTTTTTAATAACTGCAACAAACTTATTCTTCAAAACTGAATTTATTCTATTAAAATTATGTTTGAATTTATTTCTATTATAGTATGATTTCTATTTGTTCTATGTCTTTTTCTAATTCTTATTTTCTTCTTTTTGTTTTCTGCTAGTCAAGTGCTCTGTCACTTGAGCCATGCCCTCAGTCCATGTTTTGCTTCTTTAGTTCATTTTTCAAATAGAGTCTCATGAAACTTTTGCTGGAACTGCATTGAACCATGACCTTCCTGTCTTTGCCTTTCAAGTAACTGGGATTACAGATATATATGTATATACGCTGCTATGTGCAGCATCTTTATCCTTAAAAACAACTCTGCTGTTTTTCCATCACTATTTTTATCCATGTATAGTTAGGAGATTATATAGTCTATTTCTGTTTCTTCTAGAAAATTTAACTGCATTTACATTTGCTGAAAATTTTATTAATAAGTTGGCTATTTTTTTCTTTTTATCTTGGACCTCTCTGAGATCTTTTGCTATTACCTGAAAAACAACCCTTAGCATTAGCATTGGAGGGGCAGTTGTCTTTTGGTACTAAACTTCTCTTTTTGTCAGAGCATTTCTTTATTTCACCTTGATTCTTGAAAAAAAATTCAGTGGGAATACAATACTACTTTAATGGTTATCAAAACATATTCCATTATTTCTTGGCCTCAATAGTCACTATTGAAAAAAATCAAATTTAATTTTTTGTTTATAGCCTTCTTTTTTTGGTGGTTGTGGGGCCTGAACTCTGGGCCTGGGTGCTGTCCTTGAGCTATTCAGCTCAAAACTGGTGCTCTAACACTTGAGCCACAGCACCACTTCCAGTTTTTTCTGCTTATGTGGTGCTGAGGAATCAAACCCAGGGCCTCATGCATGCAAGACAAGCACTTTACCACCGAGCCACCTTTTCAGCCCGTTTATAGCTTTGTGAATGAGTGTGTGTGTGTGTGTTACTGGAGTTTGAACTGAGTACAATGCACTTAATACCACTTGAGCCATACCTCCAGCCCTCTGATCTATATTTTGTAAATGTTTTTTAATTCCAGTCGTGGCCCTTGTGAACTCAGGGCCTGGGCACTGTCCCTGAGCTTTTGTTTCTCAAGGCTAGCATTCTACCACTTGAGCCACGGGCGCCACTTCTTGCTTTTTCTGATTTTGTTTTGTTTTTCTGTTTATATACTATTGAGGAATAGAAGCCAGGGCTTCATGCATGCTAGGCAAGCACTCTACCACTGAGCCACATTCTCAGCCTTGTATGTTGTAAACTTCTTATTTTTAATAATTACAGATTCAAAGAAAGCTACTAATATTACAGAGGTCCTTATGGTACTCCTCCCCCATTTTCCCCCATTGGTCACACTCTGCATGATTATAACAGTAAATTCAAATATAATAGCAAAACTAATACAAGATTAATGTGTGTACATGCAGTTCTATGCTACCTTATCATATGTGCAGACTCCTGTAAGCATATTCAGTTTCAAGAACCAGCAGTGTCCTGTCACCATGCCACTTAGACACACACCCAAACCCTCACCACCTTTGTCCGTTTGTAACTGGTAATCTGCTTTCCCTCCCTGTAATTTTATATTTTTGAAAATGTTATATAAATAAAACTACACTATATACTATGAACTGAATTATATCCTCCAAATTCATATGTTGAAATCCTGTCAAGTTGACTGCATTTGAACTAAAGCTTTTATGTGGTAATTGAAGTGAAATGAAGAGACACCAGGAAGTTTCTCTCTCTTTTCTCCCTTTTTCCCTCCTCCCCTCTTCCTTTTCTTCCCCCAAGGAGGGACATACCATGAAGGTAGCTGTCTGCAAGCCAGGAAGATAGCCCTCACCAAAAACCACTGTTGCCAGATCTTGATCTAGGAATTACAGTCTCTAAAATTGTGAGAAAATATATTTCTGTTACTGAAGTCCCTCAGTCTAGAATAAATGCATTGTCTGTGACCTTTTGAGACTCACTTTTTTTCTACTCAGCATAATAGTCTTGAAACCCATTCAAATTGTTTGGTATATTAAGGGCTTGCTCCTTTTAATTTCTGACTACTATTCCAAATGGACTGATTTTAAGAATTTCAATTTGTTTTTGGTGGTCTGTATATTTGCCATGATGTATCTAGTTGGGTTTTTTTCTTTTTCTTTTAAAATCCTTCTTTAGACTTTTTTCCTGCCTCCTGAATTTGAAAATGTGATATCATTCACCAGCTCTAGAAAATAGCCATTGTGTCTTCTACGATGGCCTCTCTTCCATTCGTTCTTCCCTTTCCTTCTGGAACTCTGAGTAGACATATGTTAAATATTTTTACTTCATCCTCTGTGACTTAGGGGCGGGGACATTGAGTGCTGCTGGGATTTGAATTCAGAACCTTATGCTTGCTAGACAGGCATGGTACTACTTAAGCCACGCCCCCATCCACCACACACACACACACACACACACACACACACACACCCGCTTTTGCTTTTGTTTGTTTGTTTTTCCTAATAGGGGCTTGCATTGTTTCTTAGGCAAGCTTGGACTGCTGTCCTTTTATTTACCCTTTTTACATAGCTGGGGTGACAGGTGTACACCACTACATCCAGTTATTGGTTGAAATGGGATCTTGCTAAATTTTGTAGCGGGCTGGTTATATTCTATGGTCCTCCTCATCGCTATCTTTTGAGCAGCTGATGTTATAGGTGTGAGCCACTGGGCCCAGCCTAAGTGCTGTGACTTAACTTGTATGTTTTCCCTTTTTTTGTGTCATTACGCTCTACTGTAGATTATATAATTAGATTGATATTCCAGTTCACACATTCTTTCCAATAGTTCAAGCTATCCATGAAGTTTTAATATCAGTTAATTATGTTTATAACATTATTATGACTCACATACTAAAATGTTAACCCTTCAAAACCGCATGTTTTATGCTTTTAGTATGGCCACAAAGTTGTGCATTCGCTATCATTATTAGTTATCTCAGAAAGAAACTCCGGACTCACCAGCAATCAATCCCCAGTGAGCATTTCATACACATGGAATTCTACACTATATAACTGGCATCTAGGCATTTTGTTGTTGTTCAGTATGTTCTCTTCAAGTTTTATGCATATCATGTATTTTATTATGTCTTACTGAGGAATAATATTCCACTGTACATACCATATTCCATATCATTTTTTTGCTAACCATTCATCAATTGTGTATATTTGAATTTATTTTACTTTTTGGCTGTTATGAATTATGTTGCTAAGAACCTTTATATACAAGTTTCTGTGTGAACATATGTTTTTCACTTCCCTTGGTTATTATATACATAGGAGTAGAATTGTTGGGTAATATGGTAACTCTATGTTTAATCATTTGGGGAGCTGCCAAATTGTTTTCCAAAGTAGCTGCATGATTTGGCATTCCCACAAGCAATATGTTAGGGTTCCAATTTTCCTACATCCTTGCCAATACTTATCATTTCCATCGTTTGTTTTATAGTCATCTAGTGGGTGTGAGGAAGTTCTATCCCACTGTGGTTTTGATTAGAAATTTTCTAATAATGAAGCCGCGCTGGTAATCCTAGCTACTCAGGAGGCTGAGATCTGAGGATCCAGGTTCAAAGCCAGCCCAAGCAGGACTCTTATCTCCAATAAACCACTAGAAAACTGGAAGTGGCGCTGTGGCTCAAGTGGTAGAGCACTTGCCTTGAGCTGAGGAGCGCAGGGACAGCGCCCAAGCCCAGAGTTCAAACCCCATGACTGACCAAAAAAATTTTTTTCTAATAATGGTACTGAGTTATTATGAGTTATTATGAGTTATTATTCCCACACTTCTTTGGAGACATCTCTAATTAAATCCTGGGCCTGTTTTTTTTTATTTTATTGTAAGATTTAACAAGCATTTGCTTTAATATGACAGGGTTAAAGTATGGAGAAATAGAAACAGCATTTCCTGCCCCCCATGCAAAATGGGAGTAAAAGATTTCCCTTTGCCTGTTTGTCATATAAAACAATCCAGGGTCATAAAGACTTAATATCATCTTTTCTTCTAAGAGTTTTGTAGTTTTAACTAGTACTTTTACATCTTAATTAATTTTGGTCTGTGTTATGAGGTAAGACTCCAACTTCACTTTCTTGCATGTGAATATCTAGTTGTCCTGAAACTATTTCTTGAAAAGATTCATCTTTCCCTTATTGGTAGAACCCCACTGAGTTGTATTGGTATTTTTTAAATCAATGAACAGAACTGATTCATAAATAGGTCAGTCACAGACTGTGTTCTTAGCATACCTGAAACGCTGGATTAAACCCTAGTTTGGAGGGTTTTGCCATTTTAATAATCATTTTCCAGGTCATGAGCACCCATGCCATTCTAAGCACTTACACTGACCTTAGTTTCTTTCTATGACATTTCATCATTTTCAGTGTACATGTTTTACAGATTTTTAAAAATATATTTTAAGTATTTTATTTGTCATTATAAATACATTTTCTACTTTTCCATATTATTCATTAATTATGTATAAAATGTAATTGATTGTTTTGTATACTGAAACTTTGTCCTATAACTTTGCTGTCCTTAGTAGTTTTAATAAAGAGTGTGTATTTATGAATGCCTTAGAACTAAATGTGTAATTATGAGCGTGACTTTGCTTTTTTTAGAGGTATTCCGGTTTAAATTCAGGGTCTTGCCCTTTGTCACACAGGCACTCTACCATTTGGTTCATGTCTTCAGCTTTTTTACTTTAGTTATTTTAAAAACAGATTCTCGTGTTTACATGCAAAGCAGCCTGGATTGTGACCCTCTTACTTTCACTTCCTGTGTAGTCAGGATAACAAGCATGACTACCTTACTCAGCTTTTATTGGTTGAAATGGGAGTCTCATAATTTTTTTGCCCAAGTTGGCCTCCAATTGCAATCTTGATGTCTATCTCCAATGTAGCTAGGGTTACAGGTATGAGCCACTGTGCCCAGATACTATTAGCTCTTTAGGTAAACTTTCTCTTCATTTTTTTTTGGGGGGTCCGGTCATGGGCCTGGGCGCTGTCCCTCAGCTCTTCAGCTCAAGGCTAGCGCTCTACCACGTGAGCCACAGCACCACTTCTGGCTTTTTTTCTTTTTGCTTATGTGGTGCTGAGGAATCGAACCCAGGGCCTCATGCATGCAAAGCAAGC
This sequence comes from Dipodomys ordii, assembly GCF_000151885.1. Lineage (NCBI taxonomy): Eukaryota > Metazoa > Chordata > Mammalia > Rodentia > Heteromyidae > Dipodomys > Dipodomys ordii. The sequence continues at coordinate 9,296,002 of NW_012267241.1, forward strand.
GCTCTACTAATTTGTAGGTATTTATAGTTACAAATGTTCTCGCTGGCATTTTTACTGTATACCATAAACTTTGGTATATAATATTTTTCCATTCATCTTGAAGTACAGTATCATCTGTTGCACTTGTGATTTCTTTTTTGATTCTTTGGTGACTTAGGAGCATATCGTTTAATTTCGAAATATTTGTGAGTAGTCTGACTTCTTTCTGTTACTGATTTCTAACTTCATATCATTATGGCTTGTATATTTCACAGGATTTAAAAAGTGATTTTAAAATTTATTGATGCTCATTTTATTCACTAGCACTGGTCTGTTCTAGACTCTGTACCATGTATACTTAAGAAGAATGTGTATTCTGTTTTTATTGGATACAACATCTATACATGTCTGCTAGGACTGATTGGCTTATAGTATTGTATGTCATTCATTTTTTAAAATTTTAAATCATCACTGCTTTGTTCTTGAAATATTTCAATATATAGAAACAACTTTAGAAATAAGAAAAAGCACATGGTATGTATTTTTTCTAGAAGTTCTTTTTGTTCCTTTCAAATTATGCTTAGTTATTATTAATTAGCTCTTTCTAGACATATTTTATCTTCCATTTAAAATTTCTTCATAGAAAGTAGATGAAGGTATTTTATATTAAGCATCTGATAAATATCATATGGTTTGAGTATGTTGTCTCTGACTCTCACTCATGTTATCTTGTTTTCTTGTATATTCTGTAATATGTTACATACAGCTCCCATTCTTTGGAACTTTGTGGATTCTTTGAGCTGTGTCTTCAAGGCATATTCTTTCATAAAAGCTTTGGCTTGCTTTTGTAGCTGCCTGAAGCTACTTTAAATTTGCAGTCAGAGGTTTTTAAAATCTCATGGGTAGTTTGAATTTGGGCCAAAACTCGTATGTGTAATCCTGTTGAAGATTCTACATTATCAGGGTAGAATTTTTCCCCACCACTCAATGTCAAAGTTAAGACAAGCATGTTTCCTTGCTGTCTTTTTCTTCAGGGTAAGTTTATTTGTAGTCTTTCATTATACTGAATCTATACCCCTTGGGAATATCAACTTCACATAGGCATCTCCTTTTAGATTCTGTTCTTTGGGCAGGACTTCCATTTTCCCTCCTGTTGGTCATACCCCTAAAGGTATGGTTTAGTAGATGTTTTCAAGATCTTTCTTACCTGGATTTCAACGTTAGTTCTTTTTGTCTTAGGAACCTTTCTCACTGTCTTGCAATGCATTTATAAATACATACATTTCAAAATGTTATTTAGCAGTTATAGTTCTTTTCTGGGGAAAGTTATTTAAGATACATTCTATACATGCTCTGTAAGTCTAATTGAACAATACTCCTGTTTAAGTCACTGTTTTAAACTGATCCTTTGCCTAGTTCATGAAGTAGTACTAACTTTATAGAACTTCCTTTTGGCTTTTAACTTAATTGTTGTTGTTGGGTTTTTTTTTTCATTTTGAGACAGAGCGTTGTTATGTAACCCAGACAGGCCTCAAACTTTCCATCCTCCTGCCTCAGCTTCCTGAGTGTGGGGCTCACAGGTACATACCACTGTATCTAGCCTTTAGGCTTTTAAAGTTATGCTTGGTTATTCTGTCTCTGTCTCTGTCTGTCTCTGTCTGTCTCTGTCTGTCTGTCTCTCTGTCTCTGTCTCTGTCTCTGTCTCTCTCCCCCTCCCTCCCCCTCCCTCCTTCTTATCTTTGCTTCCTCCTCTTCCATGTGGGTATAGGGGCAGTACTATGTGGTATGTATGGCCTGTACATAAGATATATGACCCCATATTATAATTTAGTTCTCAGAAACATAGAAACATCTATAATTTGGAGGAAATGCATACTAAAATGTTATCACTATTGTCTACCTTCTCTCCCAATCAGAGAAAACACTTCTTTAAAAGAAGATGCTTGGCCAGGTGCTGGTGGCTCACACCTGTAATCCTAACTGCTCAGGAGGCTGAGATTTGAGGATCGTGGTTTGAAGCCAGCTCAGGTGGAAAAGTGTGAGACTCTTTTTTTTTAATCTGTGAGACTTTTACATCCAATTAACCACTCAAAAATCAGAAGTGGTGCTGTGGCTCAAGTGGTAAAGTGCCAGCCTTGAGCACAAAATGGCTCAGGGACAGTGCCAAGAGGAAGAAAAAGAGGAAGAAGGAGAAAGAAAAGGAGAAGGAGAAGAAAGAAGTTGTTTGGAATATAGCCATTGTCACTGCCCATGCTTAGCACATCCATTCATATGTCCACCAAAGTAAGACAGACAAAGCAGGAAGAGCCAATGTGTCAAGACAAGCAACAGAAATAGAGTGGTGAGCTAAAAGTAAGGAGCAGGTGGATAGGCAGACAAGAAAGGGAGAAAGAGGAACAATATAAGAGCCACAGAGTGGGAGGCCATTGCATGGATGTACAGAGTTGGAGAACATGGAAAGCCTCCAATATTTGTTCCATTAGAAGTGGCAGTTTCATGCTTCCTCCAGTCCTTTTCTAAGTGGTGCCACTTTAGTTTTTGTACTATGCCATCAAACTGCCATTTGGATGTTGCTAGCAGAGCTAAAGGCCCTTTATGACAGATGCTGTTGCCCATCAATGCATTTGACCATACTGGTTCAGCTTCGCCCTGCTGACTCACTTTTAATCATCACTAAAATACTCTTAATTTTCCTAATATGAAGTCATCTACTCTCTTGATTTTATTAAAAATTTGAATGTGCAGACACACATTTACATTCAGCCTGTCACCTGAGCCAATGAAAGCTCTTGGTTCTAATCTGTTTACATTAACATTTCTTATCTTTCTTGATTTCCTGTCATCTGGCAACTTCATAAGTACTTTGGTATCTATTCATCCAAATCAGTGATGAAAATATTCAGCCAGATCAAGGGATGAAATTTCTTTCCAATCTCAGACTGATGCCGTATGATTGTCCAACTACTTATTTATCCATCTAGTTGTAGACACAACAAATGTGTGTTGTTGTTATGTATGTTCTTGTCAATACCCAGGTGGCAAGTACACACCTTGCAAATCTAGAATGATAAATAAAGCCAAGACAAGTTTAACCAGCCTGGCCCTTATTGTAGTCACTTCAGAGACTAGTGATTGCTGCTGCCTTTTTAAATTGCTCACCAGCTTCCTTTTATTAATCTAATCTAGAAAGCAACCCATAATTGCCACCAAACTCAGTTGGTAGTATATAGACTATGACTTCTTCCTCTTCTGAAAATCAAAATATGACTTTTATTCCTTTCTCTACTTCCTAGTACATTTCAAAAACTCTCTTGTAAATAGTTTTGTAAAGAATAAACTAGATGTTTTTTTTCTTTAATGCGATTGTTTGTAACACATTTATAAGATTATTTCTTTGTTGCTTTATATGTCCCTCCCCCATGGTATAACCCCTGCTTTCACTGTATTTGAGGTTGGTATAATTTGTGTAGGGGAAGGGAAAAAACAAATCGTTTAAATAGGGATACAGGTGGATCCATTGCAACAATTAGATGTACAAGTCATTATGTGGAAAAACGAACTTTATAACTTTGGTGAGGGGGGAGGGAGGATGGGAAGGGATGGGAAGGGGAAACAAAGGAGGAGGCTACAATGCTTGATAAGAAATGTACTCATTATCTTGCCCATGTAATTGTAACCTCTTTGTACAGTATTTTCACAATAAAAATAAAAAAGAATAAACTAGATATATAAAACAACAAGCAATAGAGTGGTGAGCACTAGTAATGCTTAATAAATGATTAGTTTTCTTCCTCTTTCTCCACTTCAGTTTAAACCCATTGAAATCATTTAACTTGCCTGCTTTTGTTCTAATGTACAATATTAGGAAGACAACTGTAAAAGCAGGCTTAAAATATACGGGCTTGTGTAAAAAAAATGAAGCTTATTTTTTCCATACATAAAAGCTGGTAAAGTAGCTCCACAATGATAAGGAGTCTGTATCCTAGCCTTTCTTGCTGCTCTGTCATTCTTCACAGTCCAAGACATGATTCCTACTCTTATTTTTTGTAATATAAATCAATGGGAAGGTAGAAAAAGAAGGCAGAAAAAGAGACATAATTCAATGGGAACAACCCAGGAATTTCATACATCTTTTTTACCTTTATTTCATTGTCTAGAACTTAATCACAAGACTACAAGTAGGTGAAAATGAGTCTAGGAAACAGTAATTGTTGTTTGGGGGCAGCCAAACTTTTTGGTTGACCAAGTCACCTTGGGTGAACAACTCATCCTCGTTCCCCCAAGTCTTCTATGGCTTTAGCAGGGAAAGTCCTGCATCCTTAGGATCCTTGGTCCCAAGCAAACAGGACAATCACACTATATCTAACTAAGATTTTTGGGTTCTAAAGAAATACTGATAGACACTAACTCTCTTCCTTACTCTCCAGTTTGTCTTGTGAGTCTGATCTTTTGCCATGTATATGAGTTGCTTTTTCCATTTTAGTCTGAAAATATTTCTCCTAGAAACAGAGGAGCATTACATTTCATTTATTACCTGATCTCTTTACTCAGAAAATTTATTAAATTCCTTTTGATTATATTGGTATTGAAAAAATACACAATTTACAAAAAAGAAATATACAAAATGGCTAATAAGAACACCTATAGATCCTTAACATCACTGGGAATCTGGAAATGCAAATTAAACCCATGATGCAGTCCCAATACACATCCATTATAATTTTAAAAGACTGCTAATGTAAAAAATTCATGAGAATTTGTTGTGATTGGCATTCTCATTCTTTGGAAGACAGTTTGACAGTATCTGAAAAGTAAAACACACATCTATCATATGACTCAGTCATTCCATTCCTAGTGGAATTTGTCCAAGAAAAATGAAGGTGTATATTTCTGTATAGACTTGATTGCATAGTCTATTCATACTGAATTTATTTGTAATAGATATAAACCTGTAAACAATCCAAATGTTTCTCAACAGGCAAAAGGATAAACAAGTTGTGGTATATTCATACTATTAGATACTATTCAACAACATCAAAAGTAAATAACTTCAGTAATATGTTTAAATCTCAAATTATGCTGAAGGAAAGAAGCTGGGCCAAGAAATATTGTCCCAGTTAATGTGGATGCTAATTATATGGTGAGTTCATGAAAATGAATTGAGTAGCACAATTGTGACCACTATATTTACATGGATATGTATGCCTTATCTTCAATATAGATGATTATTTAGGGAAATCCAAGCCCTATCTCCTTTCATGCATTATTCTACTTGATGTCCTTCTTACCCATCTGTCTACACCTGCAAAATCCTCCTTGGTTCTATTCCTTCTTCCTGTCTTCCAGGAAGAAGATTTTTTTTAAATGAACCACATATCAGAATTTTCCAAAATGAACAGTTTCTTGCAATTGTACCTTTCTTTTCTTATTAGAACAACATATTATATGTAATGGCATATTTTCCTTATACTTGGCTTAAGTTCTAAAAGTAATTTAGAATTGTAGACTACAAACTCCTCAAAAGCAGATGTCTGATTTCAGTGCTCTGTGCTATAATAGAACCTTCATAAACACCCTAAATAAAATGTTCTAGAAATCTTCAGAGTTGGAAAGCAGTGAAGTTTAGAAATAATTTTTAATATTTGTAAATTATTAAATGTACCCTTAATGCTATGGGACCAGAAGCTCCAGTATCTGGCATCTTTCCTGGCCTTGACTATGTTAATGTATATCATTTGTGATATCTTTTAAGTAATCTTTAAATGTAAGCAAATGTTTCCCTGAATTTTGTGAGTTATCATAACATATTATCAAACATGAGGACAGATAGTGGAAACCCTGGTTTATAGCTCGTTGGTCAGAAGTACAGATGACAGATGAAAGTACAGGTGACAGAGACTTTGTATGGGAATCAGAAGTAGAGATAGTCTTTTGGGGCTGAGCCCTTAAACTGTTGGATATGATGTTAACTCCAGATAGTATCAGAATTGAATTACAGCAACACAATCAGAGTCTGGTGAGTTGGAAAACTGATCATTGGTATGGGGGAAACCCACACCATCTCATAGGTAGCTTGAAAAAACAGACCACTAGTATTTAAGAGGGTTTGGGGCCTCCTGTCTAATAATTTACAAATATTAAAATGCTTTCTAAACTAATGACATTTTAAAGCGCCTTCACTCCCTCCTCGGTGTATTTCTTCTTGATGTTAACCAATGTCTTCACTATTTTCAATATTCTCCTAGTTTTCAACAGAATCTTAACATTAATGCATTAATTCTTTATTTTGCCTGATCCATAACTTAATATTAATAAAATAAAGCTCTGATTATTCTGCAGAAAAATTATTTCTTATCCTCTTAAAGCAATACAACTTGTCTTTATATAAAAACATGTATGAACATCAGTTGAGTGGATCTGAGATAAGATCTATTTGGCACTATACCATCTAAGAAGGTAGCACAAGTCTTTGGTAATGCTTGAAATCTACCCATCCATTTATTCATCCATCTACTTACCTATCTTCACTGTTACTTTTTTTGTAGTTTTAATTCATTTGTAGTTTTCATTCTCTAGTACTATGTGATTCTTCACTTTCTCTTTCTTTTCTACCACCAGTTTTGGTAGTTGTTTCTCTTCTTTCTTTTTTTTTCTTTCCCGTAACGGATCTGGGATGCAGGTCTCACAAATGCTGAGGCCAGTGCTCTATTACTAACGATATCCCCAACCCTCTGCTACCTTTTGTTTCTAGTCAACATTTGTTTCAGGATTTATTTATATTCACTTCCTTAGAATCTTAACTTGACTACTTTCTCTTCTCTGAGTGAAATGTATTATTTCCTCTACTATATCTAGGAATTTTTTTTCCTCTCAAAAATTTTTTTCCTCTCAAAATGTGTCAGAATAATATAAAAGTATAGTACTTTTTGGCAGGAAAAATATGAGCTCAGAAACATAAGTATCCCCTTTAAGAAGAGGATTAGCTTTTGATTAAGGGGAAATGAGGACAAAATCTCATGAGTCTTTGTTTATTCAGGTGCATTACAGTCAATTGCCTCTGCTGCAGAATATTTCCAGTGCTTGTGAGTTCCAGGCTCATTTCATGACTGCCTGGGTAGACTGAGATCAAAAGTCTGTGCCAACAGCATTCTGCTTTACTCTGTTTCTTCCTCTTGGATTTCATTGATTTTTTTACCTTATTACTTGGTATGTAAAGACTCCTCCTCCTTTGCTGCCTTTACATTTCAAAAAAAATCACTTACCTTCCACACATATAGATCTAGTGTTGTGAACAATATTAGATAACCTCAGGAAGTCATAAACAAGGTGGGGGATAAACAAGTTGTGGCTGTTTACTTAGATCTAGCCCTGAATTTCTAGTGACCATGGCATTCTAGCATATAGACTAGTATAAGAGACTAGAAGTCACATACAAGTAGATGCTGAGATAGGAGTGACAGAGAATCTGTCACTGTTGTCCTTGAGGCCTGCTCTACCTTGAGTTATCAAAGATTATTTACTTTAACCCAAACATTTTTTGCTTAACTTTCTGTTATCTGTATTTCTGTCATCAGTAAGCAAAAACTCCTTGTATAGCACACTCCAAGCACTGGGGGCTCCGTTGCTAATATCCCTGGTTAAGAGCTGGACATCCAGAAAGACAGATGAGATCTGGACCCTTTAGACCTGAAGGCTTGGACTTGAATGCCCAAGGAAAGGGAGAGGAGGGGATAAAAGCTCAACAGAAAGTTCAGAGGTGGAGGAAGTAACTAGTTCTGCAAGAATCTGCCAAGGTCATCTCAGGAAGCTAGGTCCTCAGTATTCATGCAGAGGACCTGGCTTTATGAAGATCCTTTCCCTTGATTTTCTAAACCCCATTGGTTGCTGCTTTTTCAAGGGGAAATTCTTCACAAAGGTGCCACTTGCTTCAGGCTTCACAGACTTCTTTGTTACATTACAGTGTTATGAGGTGTGTATTATCATTATAGCCCTATTGTATAGTAAGAAAACTAAGAGATAAATCAGTAAGAGGACTGGGGCCTGCAGCTGCTAAGAGACATAGCTGAAATAGTAGCCAGGAAGTTTGTGTCCAGAACTACATTCATCAACTTCACTCAAGGTCTGCTATGGGCTCAGTGTTGTCCTTGGTCTTTCATAGTCATTACCTTCCTTACTGGTACCTTTGTGATAATAACAGATCAATCCCATCCACTGTTTCTTCTCCTCCTAAAAACACCACTAAATTATAGAAAATAAAGAACAGCTTCACCTATGAGGACAAGAACAATAAAGAGGGCAATGGACCAGAAATCTGAGCACTTTTTTATAAAGGTTGTGTAAAAAGATGGGCCAGGCACATGCCTGTAATCCCAGCTACTGGGAGGCATACATAGGAAGATCCCAGTCAGAGGGTGGCCCCAGGCCAAAAAAAGTATGAGACAACAACCTGAAAGCAAAAAGGGCTAAGGGTGTATCTTGAGTAGCAGAGCATCTGCCTAGTAGGTGGCAGGCCTTGAGTTGAGTTCAAAATAAATGAATCCATGAAAATATATTAATTAATTGACTAAAATCAACTAGTAGATGAAGAGAGGGAACTCATCCAAGAAAGTCCAGAGAGGGGCTGGGAAGGTGGCTCAGTGGTAGAGCGCTTGCCTTGCATGCATGAGGCCCTGGGTTCGATTCCTCAGCACCACATAAGCAGAAAAAAAAGCCAGAAGTGGTGCTGTGGCTCAAGTGGTAGAGCGCTAGTCTTGAGCTGAAGAGCTGAGGGACAGTGCCCAGGCCCAGAGTTCAGGCCCATGACCGGACCCCCCACACACAAAAAAAAGAAAGTCCAGAGAAAAGAGGGCAAAAGTTTCCCCAGAACTTCTTGGATGCTCTCATAAACCCTAAGTAAGAAGGTTGTAAGTTTATAGTCAGGGTCAAGAACTACCATGTGGATTCTTGTGTATCTCTAGATCTTTATTCCCTTCTAGTGTCATATGGGGAAGGAGGTCTTCTGTGAAATTGTTATCTCTTCTATTTTTTTTGTGGGGGGGAATCCGGTCGTGGGGCCTGAACTCTGGGCCTGGGCGCTGTCCCTCAGCTCTTCAGCTCAAGGCTAGCGCTCTACCACTTGAACCACAGCGCCACTTCTGGCTTTTTTCTTTTTGCTTATGTGATGCTGAGGAATCAAACCCAGGGCCTCGAGCACGCAAGGCAAGCACTCTACCACTGAGCCACCTTCCCAGCCCCTCTTCTGTGAAATTGTGTTGGAAGAAACTGCTAATGCTTTGTCTTAAAGACATCTACAATAAGAAGCCCCACATTTTCCATTTGCAATGGGCCCCATCAATTACATAATTAGTCCTGTGAACTTTGAGGCTCAGAGGAAGGGATGCAGGTACAGTGGTGGCTGCAGATGATAAGCAGCATTGGCAACAGAGCAAATAAAGCGAACATAAGACACCTATGCTGTCTTCCCATGTCCATTCATTTAAGTCCTTTTCTGTATCATAATTTTATAACTCACTTCAACTGTATTTCCTTGTTTGTGTTGAGGAAATTCCCAACAACATTTCTATTATCCCATGCTTTGATTCTAATCATCTCTCTACTTCGCATTTCTCTGCATTCTACTCCCATACTTTGCTGGCTGGATGACAACCACAACCTTTCCTTCATGGTTACTTTCTTCTGGAGCGTCTGAAGGGCTCAGACTAAGGATTTTTTTTTGCTTAACAATTGAGAGCAGGGAAGGGAGAAAGAGATCAAACTGCAAAAGTTACAACTTTGTGGAAGGCCATTGGAAAGTTGTATTCAACAATATCTGAATGGCCCGACACTGGAGGAGAGACAAACATCTATTGGTAAGTTGTGGGGCTTACTCCTGATTACAAAGTAAATGTAGATAGACACAGCAAGAATTGTTCATCTAGAATAAATGGTGAAATGTGAAGGGCCAGGTCCTAGTTGGTGGAACAGTTTATTGTCAGTTAATAATTCTTTCAGTGAAGGCCCACCCCACCAAGACAAAAATATCTTTTTCCACCTATAGATAGAATGAAGTGCCCTCTTGGAGCCTGTTGTACATATATGAATAAACTTTTGTTCAAAATAAAATAAAATTATATGGTAGTTTAAAAAATACTATAGAGGGTAATCATAATATTAACTTAAAATTGTAAATGTATGACAATAAGATACACTGAGGCTAGCACTTGGTCCCCCTCAGAGTGGTATTAAATTTATTTTAATTAAATTTATTTATTTATGCATTCCTGTTTCTTCAAATTTTACTTTGATGAATATGTACAATGATTATAATTAGGAAAATTATTTTTTAAAAATTGAAGTGCTCTTATAAGTTTGTGAGCCAGAAATTAAAAAGGAAAGAAAAGAAAAGGCCTAAGTGGCTCTTATCCAAAATGCTTTAATATGGCTCTAATTGCCTAATTTTGATTCTTTAAGCATAATTTTATAATAGGTTATATATTCAATAACTTTGAACTAATTTTCTCCTATTATTTTACATCATAGACAAAAAAATTTCAAAGGAATAATAGCTCTATGTTGAGTAGTTGAATGTGTTGGAAACTGAAAGAATTTTAACTCGAATTTTTAAAATTTTGGATATGTTCTTGTTTCATTTATGTTATTAATATGTAAAGCCTCTTAAAAGAGGCTTTATTGGCTTTCATGCACCTCAACTGAGCTCACAACTATTAACGATGATTCCTGTCTCCCTTCACTCTTGGGGATAGGCTCTGAGTAGTGTCTTCTAGTGGGCTCTGCGCCACTTTCCTGACAACCATCCCCCACCACCACAAAGTCAAGCCCACAGGGCTAGAGGGAGAAAATCCCATCTTTCAACCTGTAATAGGGAAAAGATGTGGAGGAGAGAGGAAGACTCCAGTGGCACGGTTTTGCTGCCCAGCTTCTGCTTTCTAACACATTCATTCATTTAACAACTACTGAGGTTTCTTTCATATATGATTATTTACAAGTGCTTTAATTTCTTAGTATATCAAGATTTTCCATTTATATGTCTACTATTTGCTGTTTAAGCCCATTAAAGATGACAGAAGTATATAGCTTAAATTATTTTGGTTCATGTTTGTTTTATAACTCTGGATATATCTTGATGAAGCTTCTCTAAGTGTCACTTGGTCTAGTTGTTTCAGTCGTACATTTTTTTTTCACTAGCATTCCATCTACTTTGTTTTTTTTATCAATAACTGACAAAGAAGTGGTAAAACTTCCAATTATATTTCTGGATTTCTTTGCTCAGTTCTGTTCATTTTTGTTTTATAAATTGTAAAGCTGTGTGTAAATTCATTTAAGTTTGCTATGTCTTTTTGGAGAATCATCATTCTATAATTATGTAATATTTTTGTTTATCCCTAGTAATCTTCCTCTGCAGTCTATGTGTCTGATATTAATGTAGAAATTCCAACTTTTCCTGGTGATTACATACTCTATTTTGTATCCTTTCTCTCTCTTGATTTTTTGGTTTTCTCTCTTTCACTTCCTTTCTCTCTCTCTTTTGATTCCTGTTTCATCAGGAAATGGGTGGGTTAGAACACTACCCCTGACATGGCTTTAGTAGGTTATGGGGTTTGTTGTTGTTGTCGATTGTTTAGTTGGTTGATTGGCTTGTTACATGGAGGACCCAGGACCTGGCACATGGTAGGCACTGGCCCACACTCGAGACTTGGGCTATGATTTTTAATGACAGCTTGGTTTTCCAATTTTTTTCAGTGATAGTCATATATGCCCCATCTATTTATTTCTCAGAGACAAGTATGGGTGTCAGTCTCATTCATAATTCAGATTCCAAAGATTTTTAGTAGGATGTCCATGGTCAGAACCAAGCAATTCATAGCTCAGGTATAAACCTAGGTTTATTATAACATTGCCTTCTTCAGTTTATAACAATGACTTCTTCAGTTTTCTCTTCATAATTGTAGTGACACAGGTATTTCTTTCCTTGGTCTTCTGTCTAGAAAGGTGGAAGTTTAGTCTCCGTACTTTGTGGCACATTTCTGTCTGCATGTTGCCTCTAAAACGACATAGTGGGTGTGAGAAAGGATAGATCAGGGAAAATGAGGAATTCAGAGACAAACCAATGATGAATGAGTAGTTCTATTAGAAACACATAAACACTATTTTCTTTGCTTTATGCCTTATACTCCCTCATACACTACAGTATTAAGGGGAAAATGGATAAAAAAAAAAAAAAACAAGCGCTAGAAAAGTGTCTTATCATCTCAGGGATGGAGACCTATCTTGAAGGGAGCACACAACAGAATCCATTCTTGTTTTGAAGAGATGCCCAGACAACAATGACCCAAGTTTAGTGAGCAGACCAGCTTTGAAATCTCTGTGTCTAATTGATTTAAAAAAAAGTGCAACAACAAGAATTACCAGGTGTCAGAACAAAGCAGAACACTTATCCTAAGGTGAATTTGCGCAAATCATGGCCTACTTTTTCTCCATAAATACTTATGATATTAAAGGACTCATTGCATCTATTATCCAGTATGTTCACACCCATGTCTGGGTTGTGTACTATCTTTCTATCTTTCCTTACTTTGATTTGCTAATTAAACTTTCCTGGTCTCTTCTTCAATAGGTGCTCACATTCTTTTTTGACATCAAGAACTCAGACCAAAGCTTCCTCCCTTTAGGAGATCTCTTTTCTGAAGCATCACAGGTCACTGATCCAGTAACAGTACCATAGATTTAGATAAAATGTGATTTAAATTTCCCCAGATTCTGGGACTAGAGTTCCTCTGGTCAGAGAGAAGGATTCTTTACCTTCAGGGTTTCAGTTGCTTGTTCAACTGCTCCTGTCATTTCTGTCACCACCATGAGGTTACCTGGAAGGGTAGATGAGTGATGAAGGAAATGGCTAACAAAAAGAAGTAGGAGGAATTTCCCCCATCCTCTTGGACCTTTGTGAATGTCTTTCCTATCCTTAAAGCAGAGGGGGGGGGAGAGAGAGAGAAATAGAGAGAGAGAGACAGAGAGAGACCGAGAGAGACAGAGAAAGTGGGAAGGGAGAGAGAGAAAAGGAGTTCTTTCTATCCACACTATTCTGGGTTTCTTCAAACTGCCTTGTGGGGAGGAGGATTAAAAAGGAATTTTTCTCATGAATCACTCCCATTTGAGATTTTGGTTTTCTTCCCTAATATTCCTTCTGTCATTCCTGCCCTGCCCCAGAGTCCTTAGATACTACATGTTCTGCCTATAATTTTTAGTTGCATTCGATGAGAGTAACTGGTTAACTCTAACCATTTGCTACTGAACTAAAATTAGAATGGAAAATGGCTTTTTGATATGTAGTCATTTACTTGGATTAGTTAACTCTGTTCTGACATAATAATTAGGTCCTATGTTATTTTTATAATAGTTTCATTAATTGAAATACATCCATCTTGGGGTATTTTCTTTTGAAGAAATTCTAAGCCTCTTCATAATTTTTATTTATATGTTCCAAATTTTTTTCCCTGAAGGATTTGAATATTTTATTTCATCAAGGCAAACTCCGCCCATGTGCTTGATCTATGGGAGTGAGATTCCTGAAATTCAATAAAAAAACAGGAAAGAAAGACAGAACATATTACAATATATCTTGGGCTTTAGGACTTCCTTTGTCTAAGCCATCTGAGCAGAGGATGTAAAGCTATAAGGGAGTGAAGGAGGGAGACCCAGGAAGAACCCTAGAGGAGGGCTCTAAGGCAGAGGTTCTTGGAACCAAATGAGTGCTTTTTCATGATTTCAGTCTCAAATACAGGATAAGCGTGTAACAAGAAGACAAAAACTTGTGAGATGATTCTAGATCTTACTCTTTGTCCTTTGTTTATGTATTTGAGACTGACATAATGTGCAATGGATGAATATATATATATATATTTTTTTTTCCAAATGTGCCCAGCACTTCTGCCCTCAGGTTCTTGAATCCAGTGAATTCAATATCTTCTTGGTCTGCAAGTCTTAGAAGCATGTACAGTTCCAGTTTCAGGAAGATTAAAAAGCAACTTCCATTGCTTGAGCTGAACTTGGGATGAATAAAGTTTATGAAATAGTTTTTCGCTCACATACTAACTGCTTGGAAAATAACTATCAAATCATCCTGTTCCCCACTCTAAGAAGAAATTAAGAAACATTCCCAGACCTTGACAGTCACACACTTAAGTATTTTTTAAAAATCCAGATTAGTCTTGTATCGAACCACATATCCTTCACCCAATTTAAACTCCTCCTGTTGCCCCCTGCTTGGCCAGGAAAGGGTGGTGGGTAAGGGGGTATGTGAATGGCCATCCCTTTCTTTGTCTTCCTTAACTTGCAACCCCCCAGCCCTATTCCATCCAACTAATCTCACTCAAGCTTCCCCATGGCTGGCCCAAGTAGGAGGGGAGATTAGAGGGAGAAGAGTTCTTACTAGATTGGTTCTATTGTAATCTGGCTTAGGTGTCCTTCGTATGTGACTGATGTTCAAATGTTGATATTCCCTCTTATTTTTTCTTACAAAAACAATGTTTATTTCCTGTTTGTGCTCATTTTTATTGTTATTATAAAGGTGATGTACAGAGATGTTAAATTTTCTTAAGTCAGGTAAAGAATACATTTCTTTTTGAACAGTATCACCCCTTCCCTTGCTCTCTCCCAGTTTTTCCTTCCGATCATCACCAACAAATTGCATAGTTCATTTCAACAGCATCTAGTGAGAATCACTGCTACATTTATTCACCCTTTGTCCCTTCATGTCTGTGGCTCCACATACACTCTGATAGTCTCATGGAGCACTTCTGTAGATTCCTCAGCATCCTTCCAATCACAGTTTCTGTCCTGGTCAGTGCTTCCGACAGCTGGCCTCTCATGGCCTTCCCTCGCTTTGTAGTCTGATTTATACAGGCCACTGTTTGGGTTAACCTACTTCCTGGAGCAAGCTTCTGAGCAGAATCCTGTACAAGACAGAGTTTCAGTGGCTGAAATCTTCTCAAACACGCCTAACCTGTGTAGCCTGGATATTTTCCTTGGGGCAGGTTTCTACTCTGCTTCTCCCCTCCTAGTGAGGCTTCATTTAAACCATTCCTTCCTCAATAGTCAGTTCCTGTCAATACCTTTGCATAAGTATTAATATAACTTGTCTACCCTACACTAACTAAACTAGATGCACTTTATGGAGGAAAATGTATGGATATATATCTGGAATTAATATAATAGATGACATTAAAAAACATTAGGCTTATCAGTATGATGCATGCCTGTAAACCCAGATACTTTGGAAAGTGAGGCAAAAGGATCCATTGGAACCCAACAATTCAAGACCAATCTTGAATAGTGAGACCTTGTCTCCAAGAAAAATAAAAGAAAGCAAAGCCAAAAACATTTAAACAGGTTAAGGAATCTGGGGTTGTATCTTTTGTTCTAAAGGGCAGGGGCAATTTGGCAAGTACAAGATTTGGAAGGCAGATTTCCCATTTAAAAATATAAGGGATGACATTGTCCAAAAAGAAATGTACTCATTACCTGACTTATGTAACTGTAACCATTCCGTACATCACCTTTATAATAATAATAAAAAAACAACAAATGCAAAAAAAAATAGGGGAGATGTAACCTTGCTGAAAAAACCTTACTAGCAGTAGACTGCCAGAGCAACACAGAAAAAGTAACCTGAATTAGGAGAAAATTCCTACAAGGTTAGAACATGCCCCCAAAGAAATAAGATCTTGTTGTGTGATGTGGGAGTGGGGGCAAGAAAAGGAAGACATGTAGCATTGGACTGAAGAGATAAAAGGGGATCAGCCGTAGTGAAGAAGTTCCCATCATCTAAAATAGCATCAGGCCAACTGCCACCCAGAGATAAAGGGCAGCCGTTCAAGAAGGGAAGTAGAAGGGCTGCAGATGCTATCTAGGTAGAGAGCGTTAGCTCTCTGTTCTCAAATCAATAAAAGTAGAAAAGGCAGGGACAGGACTAACATGAGAGGTTGTTCCCCCATCTTGTGGTTCCCTGTCTCATGGTTCATTGACTCAGCTAGCTGATATTCCACACAGGCTGCCAGCTGGGAGGATATGAACACCAGTGAATCCTCAGATTCTCCCAAGTCACTTGCAGCCTGGAATGGAGCTGGTGTCAGCAAAGTGCTGGCTGACAGTTCTGCTGAGTTTCCTATTCAGAAGCTTCCCAGAGAGAGTAGGTCAGGCTCTCTCTTATTAGTTTTGAGTTTTAGAAAAGATAAAGCAAGCAAGAAATAAAGAGATGCATACTTAGCATGTATTAGTCCATTCCCTAAAGCTGGATACCAAGAAAAGAGGCTTATTTTGCACGCAAGTTTTAGGAGCTGAAAGTTCAAAAGCTGGGAATTCATTTCTGCTTCTGCTGAATCTACCCCTCATGTATGGCCTTATGGTGGTAGCACCATAAGAGAGATATTATGGAGAAACAGTAAGCCAGAAAGGAAAGGCCAGTCTTACTGTTTGATAACAAGCCTCTCGTGAGAACTAACCAGAGTCCCTTGAGAAAGATATTAATTCTATCTGAGCTTCACTTCTTAACATTATCATGGTGTAAAACAAACTCCCAGTACCTAAGCCCTAAGGAAACAAATCATATTCAGACCATAGCAAAGCATTTCCAGTCACGTAAATAGCATAAGACTACTTAATCATTCAAAGAACTGCTGGAGCCAGGTGCTTGTGGCTCATGCTTATAATCCTAGCTACTCAGGAGATTGAGATCTGAGGATTGCAATTCAAAGCCAACCTGGGCAAAAAAGTGTGTGAGACTCTGACCTCCAATTAACCAGAAAACTGAAAGTGGAGTTGTAATTCAAAGTGGTAGAGCACTCGCCCTGAGTAAAATAACTCAGGAACAGTGCTCAGGCCCAGAGTTCAAGCCCCATGATCACCACCACCAACAACAACAAAAGAACACCAATAAAAAGAATTGTAGGATTGAGGAAGTTCTGGAGTGAATTGGAGGAAAATTAAGGAAGAAGTTTTCTAACAGGTCTGTCAACAGACTAGATCTGAAGTCATACAAGCCGTAGACCAAAATGCTCGAGCCACAGATCTGCTACTTAATAGCTATGTGTCCTTGGGCAAGTTATTTCTTTGTGCTTCAGTACCTATTTGTAAAAAAGGAAGCAATAATTATGCCTGTCTCTTGCAGTTGCTGATAGGAGTAAAAAGAATTAAGTATGTAAAACTATTAGCATATGGTAAGCACTCAATGCCTATAACTGTTACTATAATCCATCTGGGAGCCACTGCCAGGCCCTCAGCAGCAGGCAGGATACTACTGAGACTGTGGAAGACACCATGTGTCCTTTTGTTCTTGGGCCACATGGTTTGAGGTGTGGATGTCATCAGAGTATGTGATTCCCAAGACCTACTTGAAACTAACTCCTTCATGGAGTTATGAACTTCATATACTTCATAGAATGTATCACTCCTCTGAAGGAGTTAGTGAAGACTATTTATTTTTGCTGGTCTTTTTAATAAAAAGTTTAATTTGGTTAAGAAAACATGAACTTAATAGCCTTAGGAAAACATATATAGATTCCCACAAGTGAAAGAGGCCAAAGAATAGTATGATCAGCTTTAGGTTGGTTGGTTGGTTTTCTAGGAAAAAAATGAACCTCTAGGACATGTGTCTCAACAACGAGATGCTGTGCAAGTAACTTGTCTTGTTGTTGAGCTTAAGTCGGGATATTTAGATGTGTTCTGATACCTTGTTTCCTCCCTAGGCTTGGAGCCTCTTGAGCACCAGGGTCAGGGCTTGCTCATTTCCTCACTCCTGGTTATACCAGCACAGCAGGCACAGGGCAGGAGTTGAATAAAGGTTTGCTGAGTAGATGAAGGAATGAGAAGGTCTGTGAGAGCTCAATGCTGCCACAGGATAACCCATTCCTGCTGTCCATCAGCTGAATATAGCATGTGATGCCTGATTCGTTTGTAGCTGAATTGTTGTGAAAGATAAGGGAATTTCAGATAGAAATGCCGCAGAGTTCAGATAGGTTCATGTGTACTCAGAATAATACCCAGTTGGATCATGTAAATGTTAAATATTACAATCCAGGTATTTTTTAGATTGCTTTTCTATCGGAAGGCTAAGCTTGTCATTCAGACCTCAGTTCTTAGCATTCTGTACTCTGTTATAATCAAAAGCAGACATTTATTGAGGATCTTGTCTTATCTGCAAACCTTGATTCTGAGAATTCAGAATGGGCCATAGCTCAGCACTTAAAATATGGCAGCCTTGCGTAACAAGCAATCCTTCAAAATACTCACTATAAAAATAAGCATTTATTATTTTATTTACAATTCCCTGGCTAGCTAGGTTGGCTTAGTCCATTTGGGTGATTTAGGACTATTTAATTTTCACATATAGTAATTGGTCAGCTGCTTGAAACAGGATGGTTCATCTTTGGTTGTTCAGCTGACATGATCCATCACTGTCTTTGTTGTTTTCTCATCCTGGCTCTTTACATGATTGTTTTCACATACACAGTTCTCTAACATTCCATTGGGTAAACCAATTCATGTTCACAGGCAAGCTAATCATCCAGTAATAGGATAAATTACTGTGACTGCTTTGCAAACTATCTATCATAAGTCTCATTGGGACAGCAAGATGATAGGTTAAAATAACAACATAAATGAAACAGCACCAGACACATGCCAGGAAACAAAGGAAGGCAGACTTCAGCTGAACAAGAGAGACAGAATTGAGATTGACGCAGATGAAGTAACATTCCAGCTTGAGGGAGTAACAAGGATGTAGAAGTACATTTGATATGTTCGGGAGGCAGTGGACATATGGCTTTGATCTTGGCGCAAAGCTCACTTAGAGGGAAAGGGAGAACTGAGAACAATACAGTAGTTGAGAGCCAAACTGAGCAGGATCTTGATGTAAGGTATTTGGGCTTAACTCTCCATGCAGTAGAGAGCATTATAGGGTTTTAATCTGGGACAAACAACACTTCCCAGAAGACCCCTCTTGCAGATATGTTGCAGACTAGAGATGGAGGTCTTCTGATTTTGCCCTAATATACAGAGACTATCTCAAGCTTTGCCTAGAGCATGAAAGTTGAAAAATACAAGAGGATAGAGGGTAGGTTTTTGTTATTGTTGCCATTTTGTCCTTTATTTCTTGTGCTCTCTCTCTCTCATATATATATATATATATATATATATATATATATATATACACACATATATATATATGTGTGTGTGTGTGTATGTATGTATCTTGATTCCAAACACATTATTACTTAACTTCTAGGGTTACACTAGGATTAAATTGCAAATGTGTGTAAAGGGCTGAGTATAGTCTTTTTTTTCATGATACAGAGGAGAGAGAGCAAATCTCAGGAAGAGAAATGCCATTGACTTGAATTTCTTAAGATTTAGAAAAAGAATCCCCATATTTTCATCTTGTTTTAGAATCCACAAATTAAGTAACTGGTCCTTGGCATCTGATCGGTGGCCATAAATGGAGGCTCCCAGGTTAGCTATAGAAAGAGACTTATTGTACAATGGGTCTGTACATCTTCTGCCCAAATGTAGTGCCACCCACATACGCTTAGATTGGTAATAACTTGGTATTGAGCACCTATAACATTCATTCTTTAAGATTAATTTTTTTAGTGAATTTAAAAGTGAAATTTAAAAGTGAATTTAAAAGCGGCTTGTGTCTGTAATCTTAGCTACTCAGGAGGCTGAGATCTGAAGATCAAAGTTCAAAGCCAGCCTACACAGGAAAGTCCATGAAACTCTTATCTCCAATAAATTATTCAGAAAAGCCAGAAGTGGTACTGTGACTCACGTGGTAGAGGGCTAGCCTTGAGCATAGAGAGGCTAGGGACAGAGCCCAGGCCCCGAGTTTAAGCCCTGGGGGATGTGGGAGGAGGGGAAGAGTGTTAATATCAACCCTGCTTTTCCCTAAACCTTAATATTTTGTGTGTGGCTAGCATCCATGCTGGATTTGGAGGAGAAACAAGAGGAGTGGGTTAGGGGTGGAGTGCAGCCAGGAAGTGGTCAGTAAACAGAGGCGGTGGAAGAGGCTGGAGGTGGCTCTGGGAAGTCCAGGAGGGGAGACGTGGGTGGCCTTGACTTGCCAGGAATTCCATCAAAACTTTCCACATCCCCTCTTGTTATATTTGCTTTATGTCCAGCATAAGCCTTCAAGATGCAGGAGGAAGCACAAATGTAAAGAATGGCAATATTCAAGTACTAGGACAAAATGTAGAAGTGACTGGATCAATGTTGTTGAAAATACATACTCTTACTTGATATACATGTAAAGGTATATGTACATACATATATTTATAATTGTGTCATTATCATAATTGTGTTGTATTGTTTTCTACTAGTGTGATTTCACATGTATTGCAGAGTTTTACATGGCTTTTATGTGAAACCGAATACTGAATGCCAACTAACCACCATGAAAATTTACTTTTGGAACACAACTTGTTTGTAAGATGTACATACTTAAAATTAGTAAAAAAAAATACTGATTTTCAAAGAATTCTCTAAACATATCCTTTTAATAGCAAGAGACTCCATAAAGTCCTCCACAGACAACAGCAATAGCTGGGAATAGTTTGAACCTAGCCAGAGGGCCTGTTTGTAGAGTTCTTAGTTTCATTTTCATCAAAGTCCACAAAACTGTGTTTGACTCATTTCATGCCACTTCTGCTTTCTAGAACCAGCTTTCTTTTTTTAAAGGAGAACTCAGGATTTTTTATGCTGGTGTACTCAGACAACCAGCTCTATTTTTACAGTCTGGCTGGTCTGACCACTGAGGATGTGTGAGAGCTGAAGAAGCCATTATACCTCTTTTCAAGCAAAGTCTTAAAAAACTCTAAGGCACTTCCACTTACTGCTGATCTCTGGCCTTTTGCTTTTGACCGGTGTGTCTGGATGAATGTTTGTGAGAATAATCTGCATTTTTCTTCCCTCTTGTGTGAACAGGAGTTGGCCAACTTTATTCCTATCTGGGGTTATCCTTCAAAAGTCTCTGCTTATTATAGGTCAGAGTCAGGTAGTTTCGAATTAGACTTTAGGGAGAAGGACTTTTCCCCTGACTAAGCTCAGTCTCCTGAGGCTGAAGAGAGTTGTTCTATAATGTTGGCCCAACCAGCTGGAGCACAAACAGGAAATCACTTTATTTTTACCTCCTTTCTTTGTTTTCAAACATGTTTAGTTAAATTTCCATTCTTGACTCCTCAACATCTTCAGTTAACCTTTACTTTTAGACTTTTAGGCCACCAGTGACATTTCATTTAAAATGTCATTCCCCTCTTGTCTGTGCAACGCTTGGCAGAGTGCTGGAGGGGTATGATGGTCTCTTGGCTCTCCCCTCTCAATCCCACAGCATCAAGGAAAGGCCACCTCCCTTCCCACTTGAAATGTACTCCTCATTTACCTGAACATTGAGCTGGAGACACAGGCCCAGTCCAGCCATATATTCATTGATTTTTTGTGAGAGATGCTCTAGGATGCAAACATGAAGAAGGAAGGCAGCAGGGATGGATACACACACACACACACACACACACACACACACACACACACACACACACACACACACAGCTTAGAGGGGTTCTGAAACCAGAGAGATCTACACACTAGGCCACAGATCACCCTGTCCCAGATTCCTGCTCTAAGGCTTCTTTGATACAAAAGTGGGTGAAAGAAAAAGGACCTAAGAATACTATTTGGGATAGAGGAAAGAGCTTATTCTCCCCAGTACTTACATATGTGACCTGTGTAGTAGAGGGTCTGTAGTAGAGGGTCCTGGGGAAGAGGAAGGGCTTTCCAGTTAGGAGAATTTGTGTCCTCTAGCAGCCAGGAAGATTGGGTTTGGGAGCATGTAATCAATTTAAATTAAGTCTTCATTTTGTGCTGAAAAATAAAAATCAAGTGGCTTCTTTTACATATTTGAATTAGTGAGAGAGGACAAAAACTATGAGACATTAGCAATTTGCCAAGTTGTTTTATTCCTTACTTCCTTGAATCCATTCTTTAAAACATCTATTTTTACATTCACTTTTACCATTATCCACAGTCAGTGCCTTTAGTTAATGGATTTGTTTAGCTAGTCATTCTTTCAGGCAGTAAAACTCAGCACCCATCACCCATCTGTGGTGGAGACTTCAACAACAACAACAACAAAGCAAATTCACAAAAATAAAAAGTAAAAAAAAAACCCCAGAAACTAGAAAGTATCTTTGCCTTGCATGGGTCTCTATTCTGAGAGAAGGAAAAGGTCTGATCCTCACAAATACATTCACCACAACTACCAGTTGACATGTTCTCAGTCATGACCATTCTGCTTATCTATTTATTTTGTGCTGGGGCAGAACCCAGAGCTGTACATTGTTATCACTGAGTTACATTCAAAGTTGAAGACCAAGAATTTTTTTTTACAAAGAGTCTCACAATGTAACCCAGGTTGGTCTTGAACTTAAGATCCACCAGCCTCAACATCCTAAGTGCTGTGATTAGAGGCTTGTACCACCATACCCTATCACTATTCTGCTTTTTAAACTAGAGGTTGTTTACCTATTAGCACCTCAGTGTAATAGGGATAAACTAGTTCTATAGCCACTGACCTCTGCATCCCAAACTTCTAATCAAAGGGAGACAGGTGGGAAGAATTAAATCAGAACTGGTGCCTGGAAAACAGAGAGCCACTGTGAATAGCCGAATGTTTGTGTATGTCTGTATACATGTGTATGACAGCATCTGTATGTTCATACAGGTGTGTGAGAGGATGAACGTGTGCCATGTGTATATAAGTATGTAAATCTATGTGTACATGTATGTGTGTCTGCAATATGAGTGTATATGTGTGCATGTGTATGATATATTAAGTAGTGGGACAAGGAGGGTCATCAGGAACCAAATACCTGTCCATCCCACAACTCAGACATGCAGCCTAAGCTATATCTGGGGCAACACAGCTCATGGTTAAGAGTGGAGGAAGGTTTTCTTGTTTCCTATGAACAGGATTTCTTTTCTCTGTGCAGTGAGTATCCTTGATGAGCTGAGAACCAGCTCTCAGCTTTCTTGAGAGCAGAGTCTGAGCATTCTGGAGGGAACAGCAAGGATCCGGAGTTGGAAGATCTAGCCTGGAGGAACTGCCTACTTAAGAAGGCTGAACAAATTGTTCCCATGCCTGGATCCATGAACCCAGAGTGAACCTGTAGAAAGTCTCTAGAGGCTGTCACCAAGTTAAGCAAAGGAACTTGGGGTTGCTGGAACTTCAAACTTTATCTTTCCTTAAGATAGTATATGAAACTGCCTGGCTCATTGTAAATAATTCTAGCACAGCAAAAACAGACTGAAATTTAAATTTCATTGTTGTTAAATATGGACTCAAAGGCTGGGAAGTTGGCTCAGTGGATTCCTCAGCACCACATAAGCAGAAAAAAGCCAGAAGTGGCACTATGGCTCAAGTGGTAGGGCACTAGCCTTGAGCTGAAGAGCTCAGGGACAGTGCCCAGGCCCAGAGTTCAGCCCCCCACGACTGACAAAAAATAAATTATATATATATATATATGTATATATATATATGGACTCAAGTTATGAAGAAATAATTGAGTAGTTAGAAGAGACTTGTGCAGCCAATGGACAACTGTTTTGAACCATGCCCAAATTTACGCAGGTGCTGGGTGGGCTGTGGTGGACAGAGTGGCCTGGGAGAGACAGGAAGCTCAAGAGAGGCACAAAGGCTGCTGTGGAACACCATCATCATTGATGACATGGCAATCCTAGAGCCACCCCTAGGCTTCTGTTAATGATGGATACCAGCTTCTGGTTTGTTCCTTGAATTACCAAATGTTACCCTGAGAGAGATGGGAAGAAGAGGCACACATTCTGATGGATCAATTTCCCCACATAATATTGGTGCAACGTTTTAGTTTCTGAGAGACATGTCATTTGAGTAAGATACATGTCACTCATGGTACTATCGAGCAATGCTGGGTTCACTTGGTGAACTTGGTCAGTGGAGGTCACTCTGGGAAGTGAGTTATGTGTTATAGCCTCTGTATAGCTCTAAGAAAGGGCCTACCCATTTGACTTTGTGGCCCAACAAGGATACCATATAACTGGGAAGCCCATAGAACTCCTGTGCTGTAAGAATCCTGGGAAGAAACAGGCTCTACCTGTATTATGGGGACTCAAGGCCCCATAATAGGATCAATATGAGGATGAATGTAGTAATGCATGTGACATGTTGGGCACAGGCCTTGGCATGTCATGTGGCATGAGCTCAGGACATATTACACCTTCTACACTTTTCCTCCTACAGACTTGGGTCTTAGGCTGAACCATGGCATCACCAAACTTACTAGCCAGCTTGAGCCATCATAATAATGGAGTTGTAAAAATCCTTGGTGGTCCTCTGTCAAAGACATTGTAGGATCTGGGTTTCATGCACCAAATGTACGACTCCTTCATGACCATCCAAGGGGATCACACAGAGGCAGGCAGGCAGGCACAGGAGAAAGATTACTAAAAGGTTTATTAGAGGGGCCCTATCTCCCCGGGGGGGAGGGAGCACATGGCGTCTGCGCCTATCCAAGTGGCAGGCAGGTCTGGGGGAGGAAGTGAGGGCAGAAGTGCCTGCAAGGTAGGTCTGGGCAGAGAGAGGGAGTGGCCAGCTGTATGGCAGGACCTCTAGGGCAGGGAGGGGCTCAGGTCTAGATGGAACTGAGGGCCAACGGTAGGGATAATACTAACAGGAATTGCTTATAAGAGCGGCACAAAAACATTTTCTTGTTTATGGAAAAGAGGAAAAAAGATTTAAGAATGCCCATGACTCAATGTGTGATTTATGTTTCAAAACAATATTGACTGTATTTACTTCACTCCTAGTTATTCTATAAACTTAAGACTTGAATCAGTCTTAATATGGGACTTGTAGCCACAAGGCATATGATTCTTGTCCATTATAGGCTTGTGTATTAAATAAGTAATATATTTGAGATGCAATTGCCTGAAATGAAATCAAAGGATTTCTCACCTCTGATATCATTTGAGTTCGTTGTGCTCCTTTGTGATGAGATTATGTCAAGTTGTCTTTATGTCACATGATGTGACATTTCAGCCTGCCATTATTTCTGAATAAGGATTTCAATACTTCAAAGAATTTTGGCAGAAAATCAATAGCACACTCAAATTATGAAAATTCATGGGGAGTTTAATGAAATAAACGTCTGGAAAGGTATAGGATGAGTATCACAAGATCAGAGGAACAGAATAACTCCACAGGATTGTTCTAGAAATCTGGAAGGAGGAAGTCACATAGAGTTAGCAAAGGCCATTGGGTCCTTTGGTAGAGGAATGGAGCTTACTCTAGGTGACCCTTCCCAGGGGAATCTGGGAAAATAAGTACTTATATTTCATATTCTCTTATCCATCACCTACAGGTATTCCCACCTGGTTGTCAAAGGACATGAAAGCCCTTAATCTGTCTATCTGGTTAAGACAGCAGAAGAGGAAGGAAAGTCAGAGGAAGGTCATGTCTGGAAGATGGTTTGTTCAAGGGAGTATTTTCTAATTTGAGATAAATACAGCTGGACAGAGAATTGGATCACTTCTCTTGGGTATGTAAAATATAAGGGTAACACTAAAGAACTTAAAATATATCCTGTGTATTGTAAATTGAAGTGCTAAAAATAAAAAATAATACACCACTGGGCATTAAAGAATAAAGTGCTATTTTAATCTTTTTTTTTTTTTCGGTCGTGGGGCTTGAACTCTGGGTCTGGGCACTGTCCCTCAGCTCTTCAGCTCAAGGCGAGCGCTCTACCACTTGAGCTACAGCGCCACTTCCGGTTTTCTGGTGGTTTATTGGAGATAGGAGTCTCACAGTCTCTCCTGCCCAGGCTGGCTTTGAACCGAGATCCTCAGATCTCAGCCTCCTGAGTAGCTAGGATTACAGGCGTGAGCCACCAGCGCTATTTTAATCTTAAAATAGTTTTTAACCTATTAACAAAAGCAAAATACAATCACACAAATTCACATGAACATAATGTCAGTCAATCTGCATGTGATATGGGTCCCCTCTTGGGCCAGATGTGTGTGAACTGAGTCACTTTTACACTCACAATCTGGGGTTTAAAAGCTAACCGCTGGCTTCCAGGGATTACATAAGTGGGGAATAACCAGGTAGGCACATGATAGTTCTGGCTTTCTCTGAAGCAAGAAGTGAAACTACAATGTTTTCTCTGATACCCTTTGTTAGGGTTGGACTCTGTAGCTGAGAGAACTTCCATCTTGTTCTTTCTCTGCCCAGGAGACTTGCTACCTTTGTTGATTCTTCATTACCATTACTGGCTGACCCAATGCCAAACAGGCCCCAGTTATGACAACAGTAAAAGATTGGACAGGCAACAGAAGTCAGGAAAAGAGAAGAGAAACCAAATAACCAAGAGATTCCACCCAAGGTGGAGTCATTGGAGATACAGAGACATATCTCAGAATCCAAAAACTGTTCACACTGTCTCTAGTCCTTATCAGACGTTTAGGTGCTTAGTGTAGAATAAAATAGAACATTGCAAAAAGAGCTCCATAACAGGGTCAAGAAGCTATGAAAGTGAATGTAGTCTAAGGCAAGACTCCAGAGCCACTATCCACATAAATCCAGGAATTGGGATCAAAACAGCCAAGGCAGGAGCTAAGCCAAGTTAGGGGAGAGGCTCAGTCTTCCAAGAGCCCTGAGAGGACTAGGATGGAGAAATAGACATCAGGACCTGGTCATAAGCCATTCACCATTCAAATGTTCCAGGGCAAGAGTTAAAAAGGAAAGATGAAGAGAGAAGAAATAAGACACCCTACATACACAGTTTGACTCTTTATAGAATAAAAGACTTTTCTAAAAATTGGGCATTGTAGTACATGCCTATAATCTCATCCCTCAAGAGGTTGTGGCCAGCCTGGATTTAATAGAGATTCTAGGCAAGCCACGGCTAAAAAGGCTGTCCCCAAAACAAATAACAAAAAGAGATAAATAAAAATAAATTAAAAAGCATATTCCATTCCCTGCTCTCCCAAACAACTGACAGGCCTTCTTGGGCAAGGTAGGGAATTGGGAATTATTTGTTTCACTAACCTCTGTGTTCTATCCAGGGTCATACCCAGGAAGAAGATTGCTGATGGCCCTGCCTTAGCTGTTGCCCACCATGGACCTTTCTCTGTCAGCCATGTACCCTGCTGGCCTAGAGTTCTGGAAGCTAGACTGGTTAGCTCACCTACTTCAGGGCAAAAATTACCACTTGGTTGAATAAGAAGAAGTCTTGGTTTTTCAGAGTCTTTGGGGAATTTTTCCCCCCACAAATTTAGAAAACAAACATCTGAGTTTCCATATTGTTTAATTCCATAGCCAGCTGTTCCCAAAGCTTTTGGGCTGACCTTCTCCAGTACTATCTCAACATGCCAATACAGCTGAGAGAAACAAAGTTTCATGGCGAATGAAAACAAACACAACAACAAAAGCACAGGGTTAGCAAAATGATGGGGGGATAGAGGCAAGCTGACAGCTTAAGAAGCAACTGTTGTCACAGCTGGGATTAGCAGGGTTTGGGAGAGCAAAAAAAGACAGAATATCAGAGATGAGAGAATTACAGTAATTATAATTGTTTTCTTTCTCCATGGTATGCACAAAGTAGGTGTTAAAATAATAATTCATTTTAAGTAATGGGTGGGAGAGAAAAAGGAAGCACTAGCACCCAGAAGGGGACTCACAGGGGTGGGTAGCAAGAGCAAGGAAAATGCCACCCTGGGAGCATGATCCTACTATTTACAATGAGGGCTAAGAACCCCACTATTTGGGAAGTCCTTTGTCAGCCTTTCTAGGCTACACTTTTAGGGCTAAATTGATGTTTACTTAACAGTCATGGAGTTAAGAAGTAATTCCAGTAAGCAAAATGGTCCATAAAACCATTTTCTCTCATTCTGACTTGGCAAAGAAGGAATACTTGTTGAAACCAAAATGCAGAAAGACTTTCTGAGCTTGAGTGCACCAGACGTGTCTGTGTAAAAGGCACAAAGCCTGACTACAGGGGTTGCTGTTGCAACTGTAGTTACCATAAAGGCTGCTCTGAAGTTGAATGGCATCTAGCTTGCCCAATACCCTTCCAGAAAATGTCTTAAAGGTCCTCTCTGAGCTTTGTGTCTTGCCAATGACACCTTCCTTCCACTTAGCAGATGACGCTGTGTCCTCCCCTTCTAGGCCCTGGAGAAAAAAAAAAGTCTGGTCTAAGAGCTGGAGATCACATCAGCTTTCTGCCATCCCAGCTGAAAATGAACCTCTTCTTGGGTCTGCCTTTCTTTTTCCCAGCCCAGCTGTAAGGAATATCAGCACTTACTGTCCCTCACTTGAGGTCACCTGGCACCTCTTCAAGGCTAAAGCACAGTCTACAGGCTGTTCCTTGGTCTGGGCAAGAGGATCCCCTTCTGTCTTTGTCCTTTGCACTGAGTATGAACCCTGGAGACAAGGAATGGTGGCCTCCCAAGTCTACATCTAACAATTTGAGGACATGTTTTATGGACCTCAACATCTCCTGCTCAAATGGCTCTGTGTCACCTTCAGCACCTCGAAGTACATTGTCCCTGTGTTCAGTGTGTCTGCCCATAGTCCTGAAGAGTAGTCCACAAGAGGCTGTTTATGGGGCTGCAGGAGAGGATGGATGGATGAGGCTTGGATATATAGGGTAGATTTCCATATGGGTACATGTTCCCTCAAGTCCCCTCATGTCCCCTCTTGATGGTCTAATGAGAAAGAGGTGAAAAGGAGGCTAAGGGAAAGAATTACTCTCATCATATTTGGTGAGAACTCCAAGGGATCTGAGCATTCTAAATTCAGCTCTGACCTGCGGAATTGGGAAAGTGTTTGCCAAAGTAGAGTGGCATGTATTTTATAGTTTATTAGCTTGATTTGTTCATTTATGGATCAAGGCAATGGTGCTTAGGCTGCCTTGAAAATGTTAGTTAGGCCCATGCCTATTTTCAACCACTCTCACCTGCTTTATTTCTATGTATCTATCAGATGAGAAATAAGCCAACAACTAAATGAATAAAGGCCCATCCCTAGCCCACACTGACTCTCTCTTTCCGGATATTAATAACTCTTTAAATAATGAGGCATTCAGTGGATTGCCACCAAGGGCCTGCAGTGCTTTGAAAACTGTAAAGAAAGTGCCCAAATGGATCTATGATCCATGGGTCTCTACCACATACACACTTGGGTCTGTGGCAGAGAAAACACAAGCTAATATGGGAAGACTCCTCAGAGACATGTTTCAAGAATGAGTGCTGCTCTCACAATCCTAAGAAGACTGTGATTAACCTCCTCCAGGAAATGCCATCAGTTTCTCACTATTGTGGGTTTGGTTTTTAGCTTCACTTCCTTAAAGCTCAGACTATGCAATGCACATCATACTGTCTTTTTCAGTGGCTTTGAATTGGTGAATTTGAGGATTTTTTTTTTTTTGTCATGGGGCTTGAACTCTGGGCCTGGGTGCTGTCCCTCAGCTCTTCAGCTCAAGGCCAGCACTCTACCACTTGAGCCACAGCACCACTTCCAGTTTTCTAGTGGTTTATTGGAGACAAGTCTCAGGGACCTTCCTGCTCGGGCTGGCTTTGAACTGTGATCCTCAGATCTCAGCCTCCTGAGTAGCTAGGATTACAGGCATGAGCCACTGGCGCCTGTGAGTAACTTGACTCTACCTTTAAGGTCTCTTTCCATCAACAAGGAATCTCATATTGAGTATAAGAGCAACTTCTATATAATGAGCTGTGGGTTGCATATTCATTACTAGGAAAAGCTGCACAGCCTTCTATCCAGCAGCAACATGATCCCAAATATCCACTATGTTTCCTGAGATTTCTGAGGAACAAACTAAGCACTCTATGTCTCAAATGATATGGGGTAGCTTAACAAGTGTGTTATCCATTCATAATTCCTAAGTCTTAACTGGGATCAAGACTCTGGGTAAGGCTGCTTAACTGGTGCACTCAGTCATACCCTCAGCATCCCAAAGGAAATATGGCATTGGTGAGAGGCACAGGAGCTGCAAGTACCGGAAAAGAGGCTGAAGAGGTTTATGAAAGGGCTCACACAGTAACAGAGGTGAAACACACCTTGCAAGTTCTCAGGAATAACTAGGGAGGGAATTTGGGGAGGCTTGGGCTCTGTCTCAACATGCAAGCTAGCCAAATATAGTCCATCAGTGTTAACTTGTCTATACCAGTGCACATGGAAACATTCAAGTTACACTTGCAATGAGCTGTGTGGAGTCCTTCCAGGACTCAAAGCCTTTCCCCCTGTCTGGTATCCTCCAGAATACTCCTCACACTCCTCTTGTTTGGATCTATTGATACTCTGTGGCTCAATTTCTATGATTCTAGTTATTGCCCATAGGAAGTTCATGTCCAGCTAAGAAGACAAATAGAATGTCTCTCCTTTCCTACTAGATGGGGCATGCTAAGAACAGGTAGTGAGGATCATCCTTTTGCGTCTTATCTCTACCCTCAGGAATTAGTAAATAAAATGCAAGCAACAGGTGATTGAGACTGATGATAACACAGAACTGGATCAGAGCAATAGGGAAGGCTCTAGAAATAGCATGCCAGTCAAGATAGAATGAGTGGAAGTTAATGAGACTGCAGGAGTATAGTATTGGGAGAAAAGCATGCATGTCTAGATACCGAGGGAGGAGGAAGCAGAGCTGACAAAAGGTGAACAACTGCAGGAGCACAGAGACCTGAGACAGAGCAGGGCTGGAGATACAGCAAAGTCTTTGAAGACCTGGGAAGCCATGTTATAGACATTGGACTTCATTCTTTATCTTTAACTACAAGATGACTCAAAAGGGTTTCAGGTGGAGGGTGTGATCTGAAAAATTCATAGGGTTATCTTCAAAGACATCATCTGGAATTTCATATAACTGGGTTGTGGAGACCAAAGGTAGAAGCAAGGAGACAACTCCTAACACCAATGCACAAATTCAAAGGAGAGATGGCGGTGACTGAAATAATGGTATGGCATTGAGGTGGATGAAGGGAGGTGAGTCTTGGGATTTTACTGAGAACAACTGGTGGATAATTTGTGACATTTACTGAGGGAGGAAATGCTGAAGAAGGAACAGAATGGATGAAGAATTTTTTCCTTTCTATGCTGAGTGTTAAGATGCCTGTGAACTTATAAATCTATATCTTTCTGGATGAGGAATTTAAGTTTGTGTTTGTAGTTTCAGAGAATGAACCAGCTAAGAACTGCAAACCCAAGAGTAGTTTCCCTTTAGATGGTAACTCAGTCCTCAAGAATTGCTGGAATGCTTGAGGACAGTATAGAGTGGGAAGATTAGAGGGCCTCAAACATCAAACAACTTTGGTACATATGACTGCGTGGAAATAACCTGATTCCAAATGTGGACTTGGAAATTTTTAAGTATGTATCTTTAGAACAGTATGACTATACAATAAATATTTAAACAAATATGTAGTAGTAGCATTGGAAACCATTTAGTAAAAGAAGATGACTGTCAAATAGACGACTAGAGGTAGAATTTTGAAGGAGGAAAACAAAAAAATGGTGTTTCTGATATCAAGAGAAGAATCAAAAGAAAGGAGTCAGACAAGATCAAGACTGAATTTAGTAATGGGAAGCCAAATCATGGTGTACAGATGTATCTGATTCCCTAAAAGTAGGAAGCTGATATTTGAATTCATTAAATATTACAAACAGCCTCTATGCTCAGTACTTTTAAAGACACATCAGACAGCAGGAAGCTTCTCATTGAAAGTAGAATTTGAACTGAGGCAAAATGAATGGTAACCAGGTAAGAAGCCACACATTCCTAGGAGAGAAAACAATGGAGACAAAATTATAAAGGAGTTAAGAAAATAAGCAAGTAAGAGTTAGTTTCTGGCTGGGGCACAAAGAAATGACTAGAGTGCTGGGAATGATAAAAGAGAACATGGCCTGGTTATTATGGAGCTGATAGGACAATTTAAAAAGTGATTTGGCTTTTATCCCAAAGATAAAAGGGCTTTGAGAGAATATAAGAAAGTAATTGGGACAGTTGGATCTGTGTTTTAGAAAGCTTATTCTGGCAGCCAGTGGCAGACATGGCTTGGAATAAGGGATGGATTAGGAAATGAAGGCCTAAACTTGCATCTGGAGGCTGTAGAAGAAAGGATAGGAGCAGTGAAGACAAGATGTGAACTGAGGAAGTGACTGGAAATTAAGAAGTAGGGTACCAGAGATTTGCTTGGGTGACCAGATAAAGAATAAGCAAAGAAGTAGTTTTGAGTGAGAGTTAGAGATCTGGAACATTTTAACACTGGTAGGTTATTTTCTTTCTCCAAAGCAGACAAGATGTCAGTAACAATACTGCTGTTTTCCCTAACTTTCTAGAGCATGTTTCTTTAAATATCATATCATTTGAGTCACTACAGGAAGTCCACTCATTATTTACTTCACTAAAACATATTTATAATGTGTCAGGGACTTGCAAAGTATTATGAGTAGGGACACAATTGAATGAACAAGACATAACCGGCCTTCCCTCAGAGATTACATTGTATGAAGGACAAAAAGGCATTAATTACTCAATTATAAGCTATTGAGTCTAGGTCATAAAGATTTTAGAGTAGCATATGGTGAAGAACAGGGGTGGGACACCCCGGAATGTCATAAATAGCTCTTTAGCAGATCTGTGACCTCTTTGAAATCTTCGTGTGAACTTCTGACTTGTCTGCATCCATCTAGAGAGGCGAAGGGAGGCGTGGAAGTGCTCCAGGGGTCTCTGGTCCCATGAGGCTGACAGACATCCTGCCCTTATGGCCTCTTGGCAGCGACCACGGAGATACAGCCCGGTGATGCGTCTAGTCACTAGTAAGGAATTACCTTTAGACTCTCAGACGTCGAAAATGACCTGCCTTTTGCCGTCCCGTGAGGAAGGACAACACGACTATTACCATTTTGTAAATGTACCGGGAGATGTTCACTGGGGGCTCCCGGGCGCTCGCCCCGAGGCCCAGGCTCAGACCCAGCGAAGAAGCCGGGCGCCGCCCCGCCGACACCTTCCGGCCCAGGCGCACCGCCCGGCTCCGAGCTCCGCCTGGCAGACGGAACCGAGAGGGAGAAAGCGCGAGAGTTCCTCCAGTGTCGTGACTCCAGGCCGGGTTTTCAAGCCCCGAGACGGAAGTCACCGCGAGCCGGAAGCTCCCGGGCCCCGTCACGGACGGGGAGGGGGAGGGGAGGGAGATTCAGGGGAGGATGGCGGCTCAAATTCCAATCGTGGCCGCTACTTCCACCCTGGCGGTAGCCCGGAACAGCAAAAAGAGGCCAGGGAGCCCTTCCCACAACGGCAGCAGCGCAGGGGGCTACGGCGCCAGCAAGAAGAAGAAGTTATCCGCCTCCGGCTTTGCACAGGTACACTTCCGCCCTCCTAGCTTGCAAGAGTGCGCGGGGCCGCCGGGGCGAAGGGCGCATGCGCGGGGGGGGGGGGAGAAATGCGCGCGGGGGTGGGGCGGAGCCGCTGCGCAGGCGCGGGGCCGGGCCGGTTGGGGGGGGGGTACCCTTGGTCCCCGGTGTTTGGACGAGTGGGTTTGGGTTAAAGAGACTCGCGCGTTTCGTTGGTGCGGGAAGGCGAGGTGGGAGGTTATTCTTGATTGGTAGAAGAACCGGCCTTTCCCAGGCAGGTAGCATTTAAAGCGAGGCATGACTTCTGTCATGCCGAAAGAAGTCCTCGAGTCTCCCCGGATCCATCCGAGAGTCCGAGCTGTAAAGCTATGGAGACGGATAGGTTCGGTCATCCTCAGGGGGAAAAGAAAATTCCACTCCCCGTGTTTCCACCCTAACTTGGGTTTGGTGTGTCTTAGCTGCAGGAGTGAAATGGAACGACTGCGATCTGGGCTCTGCAACTTTACCAGAGAAGTTTCAGCCCAGTGCCTTGTTTGATTTAACTAGTAGCTAGCTTCTCTCTCCCCACTGCCTTTTTTTTCTCTTTTTGCAAGCAGAGTGAAGAGGCAGAGTTAATGCTCCTTAACACCGTGGCTTACTTTCTTTTTTATTTGTACTTATTTATTTTTGCCAGTCCTGGGACTTGAACTCAAGGCCTGGGCGCGCTGTCCCTGAGCCTCTTTGGGCTCAAGGCTAGGGGTCTACCCTCAACTTGAGCCACAGTGCCACTTCCCGCTTTTTTCTGAGTCGTTTAAGAGATGAGTGTCATGGACTTTTTGTTTTGTTTTTGCCTGTGCTGGTTTGGAACCGCGATCTTCCCATCTCGGCCTCCTGGGTAGCTAGAATTACAGGTGTGAGCCACTGGGCGCCAGGCTTCCAGAGCAGTTTTTACCTAGGTGGTAACTCGCTTCTACCATCAGTAACTGGTAGGGTTCCCCCACCCTTTTCGCACGTTAGTACTTTATGTGCATACGTCAGACTGCCTGGAAATTTTTTTCTTACCTTTTGCTTTTTAGGCATTACGTTCTGCGATTTTTGCCTAGCGCCAACTAAGGACTTCAGTCCTCTGCAGTCTCAGGCAAAGCTGGAGTGACAGCCATGAGCCAACACACCTGGCTTATTGACTAAGACAGGGTCTTGCCAACTTACTGCCTCAGCTTGATTCCCCTCACCTCTGCCCTCTCCGTAGCTGTGATTATTAGGCATGAGACTCCATGCCTTGCCTGTAATTTATACAACCCATAAGGTTGAATTGTGTCTCAGAGCCCCAGAAAATTCTCTAGTGACCCTTTCCTGTCTCTAGTCTCTTCCCTTCCAGCCAGAGGTCGTCACTATTCTGCCATTTTACTGTAAAGTAGATTTGTTTTCAAACATAATATGAGTGGAATCATCAGAACCATGTGTGGGTTTCTTTAGCAAAATAATGTTGTGTTTCTCATCTTATTGTTATTATTAAGGTGTTGTTTAGTAGGGGTTACCATTTCATAAGTCAGGTGTTGAGAACATTTCCTTTTTTTTAGACAATGCTATCCCTTCCTTTGCTTTCTCTTTTTTTAATGCCAGGGTTTGAATTCAGGGACTTGAGCTTACTCAACTTGCTTGCTCAGCTGGTGCTTTATACTACTTGAGCCATACTTGTAGCTTGGACTTTTTTTTTTGGGTCCGGTTGTGGGGCCTGAACTCTGAGCCTGGGCGCTGTCCTTCAGCTCTTTAGCTCAAGGCTAGCGCTCTACCACTTGAGCCATAGTGCCACTTCTGGCTTTTTTCTTTTTGCTTATGTGGTCCTGAGAAATCGAACCCAGGGCCTCAGACATGCAAGGCAAGTGCTCTACCACTGAGCCACCTTCACAGCCACTGAGCCACCTTCCCAGCCCCGTAGCTTGGACTTTTGCTAAGTTATTTTGGAGAAGGACTTTAGAAAAGGCTCATGGATTTTTCTGTCCAGGTCGTCTTGAAGTGCAGTTCTCTGGATCCCAGCCTCCTGAGTAGCTAGGATTACAGATTTGAACTACTGGTGCCTGGCTTTTGTTTTTCAAAGAGTCTCTTTGTAGCCCAGGCTGGTTTTGCAATCTTTCTGCTTCAGCATTCAGAGGGATAGAATTACAAGATTAAGCCTAACACAGAAGGCTAAAACAAAAAGAGTCACTCATTGAATACATCTGATAGGTTGTATAAAGTTAAGAACCGATGGACATTTGAGTCATGTACAGTGTTTGGCTTTTATGTGTGAACTGCTCTGGGTACTCTTATGCAAGTCTTTTTGTGTTGTCATTTTACTTGAGTAGTGGAATTTCTGCGTTAGAGGGTGGACACATTAACTAAGAACCTGTCAAATGGTTATTTCCCAAAGTAGTTGTGCAAGTCTGTATTCTTACCAGCAAATTATGAGAAGTACAGTTTTATATCATCAACAATTGTGAGTCCTTTAAAACTTCCGTCATTCTGTTGAGCAGGTACTACAACTAACTGTTACAGTTTATGTGTTTCTGATGGCTTCCAACTGCCTTTCATGTGATATTGACTATCCCAATATTGCTGAATTGAAGATTGGACTTAGGACTTCACATTTCCCACACATACTCTTCTTGGAGTCCTTTGTTGTGTGTGTGTGTGTGTGTAGTGAATACTTTCTCCTTGTATGTCCATGATGTGTTTTTAATATTCATATACGCCAACACCAAGGGATGTGGTCAGTATATTTGGGGAAGAATGCTTGTTTTGACTTAAAAAGTAGCATTGATCACATCCCACCATAGTAAGCTTCAGAGCGTGGCCAGATGACTTCAGGAAGCTGGAAATTTCCATAACCCAATGTGGTAGAAATTTCAACTTGTTGGCCTCAGGACTGTCACTGAGGAGAAGGGCTGCCTAGATGTTCTCTGAGGACCCTCTCCATTTCAACTGCAGCCACACAAGAGGCTGCAAAGAGCAGGACATTTGCTTGTACAATGAATTCTTTTGTCTTGGTTTTCCTCTTCCCAGATGGTATCTAAAAAGATATAATAACTGTGCAACATGTTTTAGATTTTTATCCTGCTGTAATACATCCATCCATCTTAGTTCTTTAATCCGTAACACATGTAGCCATAACACAGTACTCCTGTGAGTACTGCCTGGGATTTTCCTGAGGAGACCCTCATCTCTGTCCCTTGCTCATTCTTCCTGTTCTGTTTCAGTTCAGTTCAATCGGCAAGGCATTGCAGTTGTGTATTTCTGTTATGTGTCCACAGTATGCTTAAGACATTCCAAAGTTGTAGCTTGTCTGTATAAGCTCGAAGAGAGATGGACAGATATACATTGTAATTACTATCCATTGTTGCTACTCAAAATTACCACAGATTTAGTGGCTTAAATAACAGTTTATTAGCTCATAATTCCTTAGATCAAATGGTTATTGAAACACATATCTGTAAATCAGATGGCTAGGTTGGTTCTGTGCTCTGTACCTAGGCCAAAATCAAAATATTTCCTATGCTAAGCTTTTGTCTAAAGGCTTCAGGAGGAGTGATTGTACTTGGGCTTATTCAGCACTTGGTTCTTTTGGAGTGGTAGGACTGGAAGTCCCTATTTCCTTGCTGGCAGTCAGCTATTGCCCCCATCCATGCCTTGTTAGATGCCCTCCTCCATCTCCAACCAGTTACAGAGAATCTTTGCCTTTTTGCCCAATCCTTCTTAAGTTTTGCATTATCTCCTGCTTCTCTCATCTCTGAATCTCAGGATTTAGAGTTAAAGGATTTATGTGCTTACTGCTTGGGTTACTTGGATAATCACCTTTGTTTAAAGTCAGCAGAGTTGAGATCTTAATCACATCTGGGTACAGCAGTATCTAAGTTAATGTTTGTGTGAGTAACTGCTGAGTTGTGTGTACCTGGTGAGAGAACAAGCTAACGATTCTACCTGTCACTGGAAGGAAAGGCCAGGAAGATAGGATCATTTTTGAATGTACTATCAACATTCTCTCACCTTGGTGTCTTATCACACCTGACAAAAGAAGGTGAGGACTCTATGCTGGTAATAATAGCATAGGAGAGAGAGGTGGAGGCAGGGGGACTTGAGGTTGACTTGAAGGGGCAATGAGTTTCAATATAGAAGTTGTACCAGGTTCAGAGCTGTGGATATATAAGATTAACTCTGGTTGCCCAAGGCTGTATCTGCTGGGAAGTGAGTAGTTTTATCGATGTGATTGTATTACTTGAGTTAGAAGGAATTTTACAAATCTCTCAGAACTGAAATTTTCTTATGTCAATAATAGCAGGTATTTTTTAAAAGAATGAAGTACATAAAGAAGTATCTAAAGGATATAAAGCAAATAATTTATAAAGTATATAAACAAGAATGAAGTATATAAAACTTTCACAAGATTTAAATACTTCGAAGTCCTCAGGACTTCTGGTTTTGGTTGAATTTTGTTTGAAAATTATTCTGAGCAAAACATTTTTTTTTGCTTTTTTTTTTTGTTTTGTTTTGGGTGAGGGTTAGCTTTAGGTTGAGGGTTAGGGTTAGTCTTAGCTTGAGAGTTACGGTTCAGTTAAAATTAGGGTTAGGATGAGGGATGGAGTTAGGGTCACGGTGAGCCTGATGGTTAGGGTTAGGTTGAGGGTTAGGGTTAGGGTGAGGGTTAGGATGAGGATTAGGGTTACGATTAGGGTTAGGTTGAGGGCTAGGGTGAGGGTGAGGATTAGGGTTAGTGTTAGGGTAAGGTTTAATGTTAGGGTTAGGTTAAGGGTGAGGGTTAGGATGAGGGTTAGGGTTACGGTGAGGGTGAGGGTTAGGGTTAGGCTGAAGGTTAGGGTTAGGATTAGGGTTAAGGTGAGGGTGAGTGTTAGCATTAGTGTTAGGTTTAGGGTTAGGTTTTCTGTGAGCAAAACATTTTGCATCATTCCTAAGAAAGGTGTTGAATGGTTTATTAGTACAGAAATAGTTTTGTCTAATTTCATCTGGATGGTTTTTTAGAAGCTGGTGGTACTGGTGGCTCACACCTGTAATCCTAACTATACGGGAAGCTGAGATTGTTGAGATTGAGGTTCAGGGCCTGTCTGGGGAGAAAAAAATTCCATCAGACTCCTTCTCAGTGAAAAGCTGTGTGCATGTGTGGCAGGTACCTGCTCCTTATTTCAAAAATAAAGAGCAGTAGTGAGGGGTGGATGTGTGGCTTAGTGGTAAAAGCGCCTGAGGGCCTAGGTTCAAATCCCAGTGTCTATCTTTCCCCCAAAAGATGAATTTTAGTTTAGCAGAAACTATTATTGTTTATACTTGCTAAGTTCTAAAAATTGTCTTGGCTCTACATTTCTGTGTTTAGATTTATATTTTCAGAAAAATTCATATAGTTATTGTAGTGTTACGGAAGTGCAGATTTCCAGGCATTTTGCTTATGATACTTCAGAAAGGATTAATGTGAGTTTGGTGGATTGGAGAAAGTGAAAGAAATAATGGCAAATGATAGTAATTAATACTTATTGAGACTTTAGTGAGTGCAAGGCACTGTTGTTATACTTTCTAACTAGCATTCCTTCAATTCTTAAAACACCTCATTGTGAGTTGTTACTCTCATTTTACAGATTAAAAAAAGACTCACTGGACACTATATTGAAAATGAACTGTAAAACTTGTAGGTGGGATGGAAGGGAAAAACTGGGAGAGAGAGATGGAAATGGGCCACATATTTTGTATGCACTCTTGACCTGACATATGTAATTGTAACCCATCTGTATATCACCTTCATAATAACAACAAAAAGAGCCATAGAGAAGATAAGCAGCCCAGATCATACAATAAACAAGTCAAAGTTCAAATCAATTCTTTTTTTTTTTTCTGGTCCTGGATCTTGAACTCAGGGCCTAGGCACTGTCTCAGATAATTTGCTCAGGGATAGTGATCTGCTGTTTGAGCCACAGCTCCACTTCTGGCTTTTGGTGATTAATTAGAAATAAGATTCTCACAGACTTTCCTGCTGGGGCTGGCTTCAAACCATGATCCTTAGATCTCAGCCTCTGAGTAGCTAGGATTACAGGTGTGAGTCTCCTGGCTCCAAATACTTTTCTTTTTTTTCTTAACTATCTTTCCTATGTCACGCACTACTTTAGAAGATGTGATTTGTGTTTTTTTTTTAATAATCAGATCCATATATAGCTTTTGGAGTACAGAAGAATGCTTTTGGGGAGATTTTACTGGGGACGTGTAGTACATATAAGGCCCTCCAAATGCCTCATCTAATTAAGACTAACTAAGAAACCTGATTGTTCTCTAAACTGATTTTTACTTAATAGACTTCAGAATTGAGGTTAATAAACAGTTAAAGAGTCTGAAATTGAGAGGTATTAGTTGTTTCTTTAGAATAAGGGATGCCCAGGAGAATAGAAGTGGTGATATAATTTTCTGTAGTTGGAAGCAGACAGAGAATACTGGACTAATTTTGTTTATTCATATTTTAAAAAAATCCAATCAAGCCAGACACCAGTGGCTCATGCCTGTAATTGAGCTACTCAAGAGGATGAGAGCTGAGGAGGATCAGGGTTCAAAGCTATCTGTGGCAGGAAAATCCCTGAGACTTTTATGTTCAATTAACCACAGAAAAGCCAGAAATGGAGTTGTGGCTCAAGGGGCAGAGTGTAGCCTTGGGTGAAAATCTGAGGGATACAGCCCTAGGTTCCCCCCCACTTCCTCCTCGCAAATCATTCTATCCTTAGCTTCAAAAATTATGACCATCTTCAATCATGTTATTCTTTCTGTGAGTGGATGTAGTTTTTCATTTTGTACTCAGCATATAATGTTGTGTATTATTTTCATTTGGCATTACTTATGACCGTTTCCCTGTGTTGACAATCTTCTCAATTAGACTTTGAAAAGTCTAATAGATTGTTATGTCTAATTGACTTCATTCTGT
Organism: Dipodomys ordii; assembly: GCF_000151885.1. Classification (NCBI taxonomy): domain Eukaryota; kingdom Metazoa; phylum Chordata; class Mammalia; order Rodentia; family Heteromyidae; genus Dipodomys; species Dipodomys ordii. The sequence continues at coordinate 9,336,342 of NW_012267241.1, forward strand.
TCTAAGAAATTGTGCTGTTTAGTTAACTGACTTCATAGAATGTTTACGTTGCATGTCATATTTTTTCTGTTTTAACTAATCCTACAGTCTCTTGTAGTTTTAGCCTAGAATCAACCATCTTTAAAGTCTAGAAAACTATGAGATAGATGTAGCTGGTATTTGATTTTTCAGTGACGAGACAAAAGACAATTAATTGTCTTCTTTCTTTGTAACCACAGACAGAAGGGCCAAATTTTCTTAAAGTCGGACTTGGAGTTGTGCAGGCTGCTTTGTGGAGAGACAGAGAGCCATTTTATCTGGGCTGTACAGTTGGAAAGAGCTGAGCCAAGATGGTAGGCTGTGCTAACTCCTATGTTAGGGGCAAGCTGGGTTTCTTTTTCCTAGGATTTCAGTCAATACTTTTAGTGCTGCAAGTAGGGGACAATACTTAAGGACTGGGAATTTCTTTGGCTCCCTTTATTTGAATAGCCTAAAAAAATTCTTAATAATTTTGTAATATTGTAATGTTGAATTTGTAATATTGAAACTCGACATCATCTTAAATTTTATTTGATGGCATCAGAGTGTCATAGACTTGACCTTCCTTGTGATTAAAGATTTCTTCCTCCCACCCTGCTCTTAGTAGACGCTTAGGTCTCAGCTTAGCTGAAGGTGAGACAGAGGATGAAAGTGAGCTGACATAGGGGTGGAAATAGGTCTGAAGAGGGAAGACAGCGGGAAGCTAGCTCTGGCCTCCTAGAGAGGCAGGAACCCTCTGGCTTGGTGTGACTCGGTTCATAGTAAGGTGGCTTTCTTTCTCTGCTTCTTCTTTAGCTTAACTGGCCTGCTGGAAAGAGAAAAGCAGAGGTTGGAGGAGCAGAGGAGAGAGGGAGCCTAGAGCAGGCTTTACCTGATTTGAAAACATCGTGCTTCAGCAGATCATTTTCATTCCTTCTCCCATGCCTCTCTAGCTTGCTGGAACAAATGACTTCTAGTCTTTCTTCATGTCACCTCACCTCTCCAAGTTGGCAGCTGTGCTTGTCTGAGCTTGTCTGATGGTGTGCCCTTTCTGCTTTGAGAACTTCTAGATTGTCTAAGAGTGGTCTGATGTCTTAACTACTTTTCATAGTGGTTTCTGGGGTAGAAAAAAAGCTTCAGTTGCCTGGATCCCAGTGAAGCTTCGCTGGCTTTTTCTCCCAGTGACCTTGGGACTTTGGGTCAAAAAGCCTTTGTAAAAAAAAAAAATCCCCTGAATTCTTTCCCTTTCACTGGCCCAATGTACCCTTGAGTTTCCCTCTAGAATCCAAGGAGAAGAATAAACAAGGTGAGAAGCAATCTGGAGATTTCTGGAGTGGGAGGAAAAGCAGGCATTCCTAGAGGATGGGCCCTGGGGAATGGGCAAGCTTTGGATGATTCTGTCATCACTGTCACTGTCAGAAACCTTGGGACTAGAATTTCTTCCTTTCTCTTCAGAATCTCCTCTTTGTTTCTTCAGCATCTTCTTCCAGACGGAACCAGTATTAGTAGTCATAGTCTCTGTCTCTGGCTCTGTCTGTGTCTGTCTGTCTCTCTGTCTGTCTCTGTCTCTGTCTGTCTGTCTGTCTCTCTGGGAATGGCTTTTCTTCTAACACCTCTTAAAAGATCAATTTCAGGGTATATCTACAGCCAAAGGTTTTTACCTATGATAGTGTGAATCGTCCTTGAGTTCCCCCCTTCTTTTTCTTGTGTGTGTGTGGTGTGTGTATGTATACAAACTTTCTTATAAAAATGAACTTATCCAATAACACAACCACTCCACTGTTGGGTATTTACCCAAGAGAAATGAGAACATTTTCCGGCAGCTTTATTTATAACACTGAAAATAAACCAAATGTTCACCAACAGGAAAATGGATAAACAGATTTTTAACACATCTATATATTGAATCCTAGTCTGCTGAGAAGTAGGAAAATACCAACAACAAACTACTGATCCATGCAGCAACATAGACATTCTCAAAAACTTCATGCTAACTCAGGCTCATGTCTGTGATCCTAGCTATTCACAACATAGATAGGAAGATTTTTGACTTGGGGCTAGCCTGGGCAGAAAGCTAATGGGATTCCACTTCAAAACAAAACAAAAACAACAACAAAAAAACCCAAGACAAACCAAGAATGACAAGTATTGCCAAGTGCCAGTGGCTCACACCTATAATCCTAGCTACTTATAGGAGGCTGAGATCGAGGATCGTGGTTCAGTTCGAAGCCAGCTGGGGCAGAAAAGTCCTTGTGAGGCTCATCTCCAATTAACCACCCAAAAACTGGAAGTGAAGTTATGACTCACGGTGCTAGCCTTGAGTAAAAAAGCTCAAGGACAGCGCCCAGGCCCTGAGTGTAAGCCCTACAACTACTACCAACAATAACGACAAAAATGAATGACAAGTATCCTTCTTTTTTCAGTTGTATGAAATCTACTGCTTAACAAGGAACGATGGGAATGCTAAATAGCTTCTGTTTGGAGGTGGATACTAGTAGGAAGAGGAAGGGCAAAAGGACAGGGGATCTGGGGATGAATATGGTCAAAGTTGTTTAGACACAGATATGAGACTAGAACAATGAAACCTGCTGAAATTGGCTAAGAAGTAGAGGAAGAATGTGAAAGCACAGTGCTGGAAAGTGAATTTGATTGGGTACATTGTATGTATTTATGGAAATACACGATGAAACTTCTTTGTATAACTAATATAAACTAATAAAATATTATGAATAATAATATAAAATGGAATATATATAAATAATAAAATATTATGAATAAGAAATAAAAGCCCCTGGACTTCAAAAATAAAACAAACCAGGTATAGTGATGTGGTGCCTGTAATCTCAGTAATGTGGAAGGCAGAGATGGAGGATCATAATCTAAAGCCAGCCTCCAGCCAAAGTTAAAAACTAACTCTATTCTACAAAAGAAATAAAGCAAAAAGACTAAAAAAAAATTATCTTGAATAATAGAGTATTTCTCCTGAGTTCAAACCCCAGAACAGATCACCTTTACAATAAACATTTAACAAACAAAACACAAGATGAAATGGATCCAACCAACAAAGTTAAAAACTAACTCTATTCTACAAAAGAAATAAAGCAAAAGGACTAAAAAAAATTGTCTTGAATAGTAGAGTATTTCTCCTAGTTCAAACCCCAAAACAGATCACCTTTACAATAAACATTTAACAAACAAAACACAAAATGAAATGGATCCAACCAACCAACCAAGACCAAATTTTTGGCTGGGCTAAAGAAGGCAGAGGCAAGAATACATGCTGTCCATTCCATGTTTGTGAAGTTGTAGAATGGCTTGAAAGTACAATGGTAAGAATTAGAGCAGTGATTGCCTTTTGGCCTGGAAGGCATTGTCCAGGAAAGAAGAAGAAAACTTTCTGGGATAGTAGCAGTATTGTGTCTTAACAGAGATTTGGTTAATGCTAGTATGAACATTCGAGAAATTCAACAAACTTATACACCTAAGGTCTGTGTCTTTCACTGTCTGCAAATTGTATCTCAAGTTTTAAAAAAGCTTATTGTAGTGTGGGAAAATTGGAATCGCATTACAAGTCACAAATTAGTTCTTACTTTGACTTGTTTTTTTCTTTGTGATGGTTAGCTTAAAGGGTTTTTGTTTTGTTTTTCTTTAAAGCATATTAGCTTGCTTGTCAAGGCACTTTCTGGCTTCAGTCAGCTGACCCATGGCTGTCCAGCTTCCTCTCTGTTTTCCTTCCTCACAGTGCCCTTGTCCTGTGTTGCCCCTACTCATACCTACACCTGTACCAGCTCTAGCCTGGGCTTGCTGACTGACTAGACCCGTAAGGACCAGACCTTTTTGTTTTAAAGCTTCAAGTCACAGCCAGGAGCTGGTGGCTCATGCCTGTAATCCTAGCTACTCAGGAGGCTCAGATCTGAGGATCACGGTTCAAAGCCAGCCTGGCCAGGAAAGTCTATGAGACTCTTATCTCCAATAAACCACTAGAAAACTGGAAGTGGTGCTGTGGCTCAAGCGGTAGAGTGCTCGCCTTGAGTTGAAGAGCTGAGGGACAGTGCCAGGCCCAGAGTTCAAGCCCCATGACCCCAAAAAAAACAAAAAAAAACTTCAAGTCACAGTTGCCAAGATCAGCAGGAGTAGGGACTAAGTGGTGTCATGGAGATTATAGAAGTTTTAGATTTGGCCTGACCTCGGGTCCAGTCAGGTCCAGTACTATATGGCCTTGAACCTGCCTGCCTTCCCTCCCCGGCCCCCACCCCCTGCAATCCTCAGTTTTCCTTTCTGTAAAATGGGAATAATGGATAGTATGTCTTTTGTAGCAGTTGTTGGAATGAAATGGGCCAGCTTGGTAGGTTACCCATCCCTGAGCCTAGCACAAAGGGGATCAGGAAATATGGCAGCTGGGGCTTCTGTCTGTCTCTCCTGCAGCCTCTGCATACATACAGATGCTCCCTATGTGTGGGACAGGCCACCTCCTGGCACTCTGGGCACCCTGTTTCCCTTTCCATGCCCGTGTTTTAGGCAGCAGAAGGGGGGAGATCCCAGTAGGAGAAACTGACCTCATGCTATTCTTACTCTGTTGAAAGGGTGTCAGCATGGAAGCCATGACTGAAAATAAAATGGTGACCTCAGAGTTTAGTACAGGACCTGTGGAAAAAGCTGCCAAACCTTTGCCATTTAAGGATCCCAACTTTGTGGTAAGCATCTAAAGTGTTTTGAAATATATAAATAAATAAACCAGACAACCACACTTGGCCTTTTGTCAGGCTATTCCTGCGCTGAGGTGGCTCTGGAGACCTCTTCTTTTAACCTGGGCTGCCACCTTCTTTCCATGGGCTATGAAGGGAAGAAGGAGCAGAAGGCCCCTCCTGTTGATCTCCCTGTGTGCCAGACCCCAAGGACTTTGGTGTGTCTTGTAGCATTTACTAAAAGGCAGGCCATTCCCATGATGATTCTTCCTGTTCCTTTTTGTTGATCTTAACACATGTATTAGAGGAGGCTTGAAAGTGTTCCTCACTCATTTCTTTAAATAAAGCTGTGGTACTGTAACGTACAAAAAGGGTACTCTTCTTATCACTGGAAGATTAGAATAAGTTACAGTGACTCAGATTGTACCTTTAGAAGTTTATTTTGTGTGTGTGTGTGTGTGAATGCATTTGGGGAAGAAAATGTTACCAGTGTCTGTAAATATGTCGGAAGTCTTTTCCATTTTATTTTGTAATCTTCACAGGACACACACACACAATTAAGCTGTCCAGAAGGTCTGCCAGGATTGAGGCTTACTCAAGTTTTCCAGGATCACTAGTAATTTACTAGGCAGAGAAACTTCCCCACAAGGGACTTGAGAGATGCAGTTGTGAGGGTAAATTTAATTTTGTAAGTCATGGGTGAGTTCTACGCTCAACCCAATAAAGGGTCTGTGTATGTAAAGAAGTAGCTTTTCATTTCTAACTCATGGGTTTCAACAGTGTGAAAGCCAGGGTTTTGTTGTTTGTTTTTTAAACAAAGATTAAAGTATACTGTGAAATACTTTTTTAAGTGACCCCAGCAGTACAAACCATTGCTGATAGAATGCAAGGTACATACCAGTCATCATTAAGCATAAATGTCAGGTTTTCAAGTGGTAGCCTCCATTGATTTTTTTTTTCTTCTTCCTTCTAATCCATGCTTTTAATTTGAGCACTCTGGCCATGGTGGCGCGGTAGCTGGCAAGAAGAACAGAACCTGGAAGAACCTGAAACAGATTCTCGCTGCTGAAAGGGCATTGCCGTGGCAACTGAACGATCCTAACTGTGAGCTGTCCAGAGCCTTCCCTGGGTTTATAACTTTCTGAGAACAAACCCACGCTGTTTGATTGTGTTCATGGTATTTGTAGGAAATTGTTTCTAGCTTAAGAATTTTATAGTGCCATAAAATCCTGGGAAATTAGGTACATATTTCCTCTTAACCATCCTCTGTATTGAGTCTGATTGTTTGTGTTGTCATAAGTATGTGGTTTGTAGTTTGTTGTTAACATTTTGGTTTAGGGAAATAGTTCCTAATAGGATAATATTGATGTTTCTATTAGACAAACTTCTTTTTCAAAAGTCTACTCTTAAAATTTATTTCCAAGAACAAGGTAGCTCAGATAGAGAGCCAGACTTAGAAGGATTTCCAACAAGCGGCTTAAAGGCCAGCTCTTTCAGAGTAAATGCTTTCTGCTGCAGTAGGTACAAATCTGTGCAAAACCCTGTTACACGTTCTGTGCAACTTCATTGGAAACTACAGGCTCAAAGAGCATTCTGCCTCCCAACCCTGCTGTGCTTCTTTCCTGAGGGTGACTCAGTGACAAGTACACTAGTCAGTTACCTGGGTGTGGACGTACAGCAAGCCAGATCCAGTTGGTGGGTTGTATGGCGTTTCCCCACCATCAGCCCACATAGCCTGAGACTGTAAGCATGGTTTGTGGTTACAGGAGCCTAGCAGTTCCCTGGTGATGGGGTAGGGCTATAGCAGAGCCTGCCCTTGGTCTATGACACATAGCACCATTGCTAATACTCCTCCCTTATGAATTCTGTGATAACTATTCACAAAGGAACCATTCAAGAATATTATCAACTGTTGTTTTAGAGAAAGAAGAAAAGAAAGAGCTAGACAGTCTTAAAACCAGTTACCTTTTTTTTCTTCTTCATCTTCTTTTTTTTTTTCTTCTAGACTTTAGTATTGATGCTCCTCCATCCTTTAAACCAGCCAAGAAGTATTCTGATGTTTCGGGTCTTCTTGTGAGTATGATTGTATCTCTCTGTATTCTAATGTTAGATTGAAAATTTCACAGTAATGCCTATCCAAATAGTGTTTACTGTCAGCCACTGATGGTCCTGCCCGGAGCCTGGGCACTGTGCATAGGTGATGGCTTTGTGCACACTGTTTCTGCTGCAATCTGCAGTGTCCAGGGAGCAGACTGGGAGGAGGATTGCTTTCAGAAAGCAGGAGACATAGTGGCCCTTCCCTTTCCTCTGCCTGTAACTATGTGACACCACACAAGAGAAATAACTTTTTTTTATCCAGAAATTTTAAAATACTACATTTAGATAATCGGTTGAACTTGAAAGAAATATTTAGTGTTGTGAATGTAGATCAGTAAGAGAGCACCTGCCTAATATGCTGGAGGCCTGGGGTTGGATCTCTGTCATCTTAGAAAAGAAAATTAAGCCTCTCCATACAGGCACTGTGATAAAGGCAGTGGCTTTCAGAGTCATTTTTAAACATCAGAACCCCTTTTCCAGATGAAGTGACTTTACAGAATACCCAAACCTAAAAAGGCTGGAAACCTCCGCCTTACCACCTATATGGCTCTTCTGTTCTCTTCCCTGTTCCCAATAGAGTCACCGCTCAAGTGCTTTGCGGGTACATAGCTTGGGAACCACCAGCAGAGCTGGAAGAATGAGATGGGCAAATTGCCGAAGCCAGGTACCAAAGAGAGCCCAGTTTCTTATGTGCAGAATGTAGACCAAGTGTGAGATTTGTAAAGGTTTAATTTTTAGTTTGCCTTTTATTATTATTACTTTTGCCAGCCCTGGAGCTTGAACTCAGGGCCTGAGCACTGTCCCTGAGCTTCTCTTGCTCAAGGCTAGCGCTATATCACTTGAGCCACAGCAGCACTTCTGGCATTTCCTATTTATGTGGTAAAGAGGAATTGAACCCAGGACTTCATGCATGCAAGGCAAGCACTCTACCACTAAGTCACATTCCCAGCTCTTGAGCCTTTAAAAAAAAAATCTCTTATAAATATGGAAGATGGGCATTTTCTCTAAGCTACAGAAGTAAAGACGCATGTAACTTTTTTGTGTGTGCCAGTCCTGGAGCTTAAACTCAGGGCCTGGTTACTACTGTTCCTGAGAGCTTCTATTGTTCAAGGATAGTGCTCTACCACTTGAGCCACAATGCCACGTTGAGCTTTTTCTGAGTAGTTTATTGGAGAGATTTCAAATTAGGTTCCTCATATCTCAGCCTCCTGAATAGCTAGGATTACAGGCACAAGCCACTAGCACACCCGACAGCATGTCACTTTTTAAACTCATATGTACATCATTTAAATGTTTTGCCTATGAATGGAAACATCTGGCTATAGCTTCTGTAATAAACTGATTAAACTAATTATGTACATCATACAAAGAAAGCTTGTTGTGATGTTGTACTTTTGTAATTCCAGTTATTCAGGATGTAGAAGCAATCTGTTCAAAAACTTGTCTCAAAAACCAAAGGATCAGCAGCAGGATTCAGTTGGAGGCCTTGGGTTGAATCCCTGTACTGAAAAAAGAAGAACTTCCCCCTCTTCACTCCAGATCATTTTCATTGTTCTAAAGTCTACTTTTATCTGTATTAATCCAGCTACATCCTGTAGATGTGGTTTATATTTTATAAACTTGGTCCCCAATCTGACAGTGTTGGGATGACGAGCTTTGAAGCGGTCTTGTGAGCTCTGTTTTCTTAGCCATGTAGTCTTGTACTACTCCTGTCTATTGCTGAAAATATTTGCATGTATTTGACCCATTTGAATGGTTGTTTATACCAGGGGAACTAGTATTTTCTTATGGCCCAAGTGAACATTTCTGCTTGTGCCAGTTTTGAGTTTGTGGGAAACTGTGATTATGGCCAGACTTGAAGTCTGGTCACCTGCAACATCAGCTCTCTCCTCACCGTTGAAAGCAGCTCCTGCTAATCCAATGGTTTTCACCCATTAGGAAGCATGAGAACCATTTTGAAAAACGTTATTCTAGGTTTCTATGGCCAGAGGGCTTGCCATGATAGGCATTACCTTGAACCTTATGCCCCAATGCCTTTAAGAATTTACATAGAGCCAGGTGTTGGTGGCTCATTCCTATAATTCTAACTACTTAGGAATCTGTGATCTAAGGACTGCAGTTCCAAGCCAGCCTACGCAGGAAAGTCCATGAGACTCTTACCTCTGATAAACTACTCAGAAAAAGCTGGATGTGGTGCTGTGGCTTAAGTGTTAGAATGCCAGCCTTGAGCCAAAGAAGCCAAGGACAGCATCCAGGCCCTGAGTTCAAACCCCAGGGCTGGCAACAATAACAACAACAAAAAGTTTACAAAGAACTCTACCAAATTATTGAAGGACAATCCCACAGAAGAACTAGCAAGGAGGATATAAATAGACAATTACAAGAGAGGAAAGACAGATGGTAGTAAGTAGGCATTCAGCCTCAATGAGAATGCAGTTAGACTTGTCACACAGGGAAGAAACAGCCCCAGCATAAGGAAATGGATGCACTCATACCTTGCTTTTTTGAGGTGAGAATGAGTACTGAAACTGCTTTCTCAAAGGACAATTTGGCTCTATATCTTGTGTCAAAGCAAAAGCCAATGACCTGGTAGTTTGCTTGCTGGCAGCTCCCTGGACAAGTAGGATGTACAAGGAGAATCATGCAGAAATGCTTTTGGAAGGCTGTTGGAAGACGTAAATGCCTGTCACTGGGGACAGTTTCATACTGTTCTGTGAGCTGCACGCTCATGTAACAACAGCATGGCCAATTTTCTAAGATATAGTATCAACTGCAGGATTCAGAGCTGTGTAAACAGTCTGCTATTACATAAACATCATCACATTCACTCAACGAAAACATTGTGTAAAGCTGGGCACTAGTGTCTCACGCCTAGAATCCTAGCTAGGCAGGAGGTTGAAATGCTTTAAAGCCAGTCTGGGCAGACAAATCCATGAGACACTTATTTCCAAGTAAGTAACCAAAAGCCAGAAGCAGAGGTATAGCTGAAGTGGTAGGGTACTACCTTTGAGCAAAAAATCCAAGTGTGAAGCCCTGAGTTCAAGCTCAGTGCCAGTACCAAAAAGAAAAAAGACAGCCCCTTTCCCAACATTTCATAATTTCTCTGGGATGTTTATGTGTTAGCAGAAAATCGTGGTAAAGGGGTACTTTAGTCTTATTCATAATGTTTAATTTTTTTTAATAGGAGAACACAGTTCAGTCTGTTACTTGTGTAATCTAAAGTCACAACATTACAACAGCTGGGCTCACATTACACTGACTCCCCTGTCCTCCACCAGCCATGCATGTATCTGTTTCCCTGGGCTTGGGAAGGCATACGCGATCACATCTGTGATTAGTGACAAGGTGATGGGAAGCATTGTGGCTCTAGGTGAGTCTAGGGAGCCATGAATACTGCCTGTCACTCTGCTGTAGGAACCCAACATTGCTGAATGCCTCTGTTTGCTTCAGCTCAGTGCAAGGCTAGAACCCAGAGGAGGGGAGACTAGAAAGGAAGCCCTGCCTTGATTCATTCAGCTTTGGGACGTCATGTGTCATCATCGTCCCTTCTGTTCAGAATTGTTGGGTGCTGGCTCTTGGATCAAGTTAATCTGCCCCAGATTTTGTTGGTGACCTTCTTGTTGGTGCTATAGGATCTCCCTTCCACATTGTTTATTCAGCAGCCTTTTTGGCCCTGAGGTCTAGAGTACACTGGCTGGCTCAGCACAGTTGGTGGTAGGAGTGAAGCAGCCACAGATCAAGCCAGATTGAGACCGGATGATGATCCAAGCTGGATGCACATGTTTGCAGCCTCCCCTGCCAGCTCTTTCACCTAGCTGCCTCAAGGCCCTGAGCCCGCAAAAGAGACTTGTCATTGTTCTTTTTTTTTAAATTGAAGCCTTCCCCTATATTACTGTTATTAAAGGAAATATCTAGATCAAGCCAAAGGATCAAAGCTATACTTTGTACAGAGCTCTAATTAATCTTAGCTTTTGAGGAATAAATCTCCATTCTCCTGACACGTAACAGCTAAATAATTGAGTACGATCCCCAGTGGCACGATTGAGACTTCAGAGCATGAGAAATCCATGACTCAGTTCCCTTTGGCTCATAGCCTTTTTCCGAACCTTCTCCTGTACCAAACCACAGAATTACTGAGCGTCTAAGTCCACACACAGATGACAACAGTGGAGCAGACAGTCCATGCTTGAGTAATGGGACATTATCTGTCTAGACTTTTAATGGCATCTTTCATCTTTTTTTTAAGCGCTTAAAATTATTCATGTACATTTTCTTTTTCAAAATCTATAGAAGCCACCTATTTTGAAGTGTATACTACTTTGAGGTGAATTATTTTCTCTACACGGAAAAAACAGGAACCAAAGATTGTCGAAGATGCAAGTTCTCTTTCCTGCAGTGGTTTGGATCATCTATTCATTTGTGCATTCATTCCTTATTTGTTGTATGGACCCTGATGGAAGGCCCTTTGTGTGTTCCACACTGCACGAGATGGAGCTTGTCCACAGTGATGATTAAACCAGTGCATTCCTCCTTCATGGCATCTCATAGCCATCATATGCCTTAATCAGAGTATCAGGCCGAGAACCACAGAACTAAGAATTGCGCAGGCAGGCACTTTGGTCCTGATTTTGGAGGGCAAAGAATATGCTTCCCTGAGGGTGGGGGCTGTGGAGCCAAGTCCTCAAGGGTGAGCAGGTGATTACTAAGTACAGTAAGCCATTCGGGGCTGGGACTCCCGCTAGGGAGAGGAGGAGGAGACATGGCTGGAAAGAGTTGCATAAAGACTTGGGTGATTGGAACCAGAGCATGGGACATGTGGCTAAGGATGGAAGAGACCCAGGGCCTGAGGAGCCACACTGAGGATTTGGGCGTTTGTCCCAGGAACAGTGAGGAGCCATCTTGAGAGGTTTTATGCTATATACAGAATGACACGATCAGAGTCGCAGGTTACAAAGGTGATCCTGGCTACAGTTGCAGGGTGTGGTCCCTTCCTGTGGCAGGGTGGGTGTGGGGAGTCAGTACAGCTCTGGGGAGCACGATATGGAAGAGGTAGTGGTAAAGGCAGATCCGGAGAGAAGGACATGGAGGTACTTGGTACAAAAAAGACAGCCATGGCCCAGCATGCATCTGGGCAACTCCTGCCTTGAGGAACACAAACCTAGGGCTTCTGATTGAAGGAGGCAAGAATTTGAAGGCAAGGAGGAACGGTCATGAATTCAGTGTCGGTTGGATGTGTTAATTATACCTTGGAGCCACTGACATGAAGAGTATAGGTAGATGCTAAACCCTGCTGTAGTGATTACTCTTCTTTACTCTGTGCTCTGAATTATTTCTCAAGTCTGGGAAGATTAATGAGCCCTTGCCAAAGTGAGCAACTTAGTGTTCTCGGTGACAGTAAAACATGAGGAAGATCTATTGCATTTGGTGTAAAATAGAGAAAAGATTAAAACATGACCAACATGCCCTTCTTGTTCCTGCTTCTCACCCAGGCCAACTACACAGACCCCCAGAGCAAGCTGCGCTTCAGCTCCATTGAAGAGTTTTCCTATATCCGGAGGCTGCCCTCTGATGTCATCACAGGCTACCTGGCCCTGAGGAAAGCCACCAGCATCGTTCCCTGAGCCTGGGAAATGGAAGAAATGTTTGTGAAGCGGAAACTCTTGCCATGACAGACTTTGGACTCGTCATTTTGTCTCATGGAAACAAACTCTTTCTGCCGTCAATCTGAAAATGTCAGTTCTGTGCCTTGGGAAGAATGTTTGGTTTTTAGTTTAGGAGTTTGGGTTTTTTTCCCCCCCTATGTTTTCTGTCCAAGTGTGATATTTCCTGTTGAATTAAATTATACTTCAGTTGTTGCCTTAAGTAAAATTGTTTGACAAGAAAATACAGCATAATTATGCTTTAAATTTAGACCTAGTTAGTCCCCAAATTTTGTTACCAAGTTGTAAAGTGTTGTCCAACATTTAAAGACTGCAGTGAGTCCACGGTAGTTCTGGGTTATTTCTGATTCCAATGACTCTCTTTTAGATCATGTTGAAGAGTATATGTAGTTGCTAGGGCCTGAAGCCCTATACTGTAGCATCTACATAGCAGTCTACATAGGTTCTAGCATCTTTGTAGGCTCTAGCTTCTACATATACTCTTCAGAATGCTCAGAAAAATCCCAAAATTGGGTCTCGAGAGGTTCACCCCGACCCCAGCATTGTCTAAGGGTCTGGAAGTGTGAGAAACCTTAACACTCCCTATCCAAGAAGGACTCTGTCGTGGTTCAGGGTACTGCCCTTTGGCTCCAGCCTATTCCAAAAAGCTTTGCTTCCCCATCTTACTGGGAAAAGAAGCAATTCTTTGCATCAGGAAAAGGATTGTGAAGATGACCCTATCCTCACTGAGTCCTACTATTCTTGAATGAGAATACTAGGAACCTTAGGACCAGCTTATGGGCCAGCTGCTGTTTCTTTTAGGGAGTATTAATTGTGCAGATACCCTTTCTGGGAGTAGCCCTGGCCTCCAACTTTCCTAGCCTTGGAAGAAAGAAAAACCCTAGGAGAAAAGCCTTCCAGCCAGTGGCAGTGACTCAGAGCCTAATTTTCTTCCTCCAGGTTCAGCAACTGCAGGGCCCCTTACAGTAGGAAGAGTACTGTGTAGCTTCCTCCTTTTCCTTGACAAAGCACCTGAGGTTACAGCTGGGGAGGAGGGGAACTTTTCTAAGCCACAGCCATCAAAACATTTGACTGGGCTTTAGCATCAGAGTTGTGACAGGTTGGGGGCCTTGCCCAATTGAGCGGCTAATGCAGTGGGTGGTTTGGGATGGGTCAAGAATTGCACTTAAGAAGTGATTCTGTGAGGTTCACTCTTCCAATGAAATCAGAAGTCTCAGAAGAGAGAACTTGGGGTAGGTCTCCTTGCTTCCCATAGGACCCCCAGATGGGCATTTTCATCCAACCTGGATGCTGGATGGTGCCTTAGACTTGCCTTTTCAGAATCTGGTGGTCTAGTGGGCATACCCTAAGGAAGACTGTGGGCTGTCACTCCTGCCTCAGTTTCTGGGTGTATGTTCCATGAGCAAGTCAAGAGTCATCTGGGACCTGCTGCTAAAATGCAAATTCCTGGGCCACATCTGAGAGCTGACCAACTTGGGGAGAAAGGCCCAGAAATCTGCATCTGATAGACCCTTGTGTGACCATGGCACCCACGGGAGTGTGAGAGCCACTGGCTGCCGCAGGCATAGTCAAGTTCCTAGACACTTTGCTTCCTTCTTTCCTGTTTCCCTGCCATGTTTTGTTTGTGGCCCTCATTTTGCTGGAGAGCCTTAAGTTCTAAAGACCAAGTCATTTCTCACCCCATCTTCCAGAAGGCTATGTGAGCCAAACCAAGCTCCAAGCTGTGAGTGACTGTTTCCAGTAATGAGTCCTCTCAGTTTGGGAATGTGCAGCTAATCTGCCCTGGGGAAACAGCCATTGCTGACCATGCTTTCACCTGGCGCTTCGAAGTTCTGCCTCTGATTGTACATAAGAATCACCTGTGAGGGGAGAGGAGGAGGGGGTGTTCTATACCAACGAGATTTTCTGGGGTTTGTTTTAATAATCCTCTTTATTAAGGTATTATTTATAATTTAGTAAGAAGTCATTAAATTCAGTATGGTACAGTGAGTTTTGATCAACACATACGTAGTTGTATCTTCATCAAAATATATGAAGCCACATGTGATGGTATACATCTGTGATCCTAGCACTCAAAAGTTGAGGCAGTAAGATCTCAGGTTCAAGATTAGTCTAGGCTATATACTAAGTCTGAGGCTAGCTTAAGCTAAATACATGATGTGTGTATTTGTGTGTCTGTATATGTCTGTGTTTTGTTCATTTATTGTTACTATAATTAAGCCTGAGTCTGGCTAACTTTATAAACAGTTTAGATCAAAGTTTTATTTAGATCACAGATTTAAGAGCAACATGCTAGCATTAACTCAGCTCTAGTTAAGAGACTGTTCGCTATGCAACATTGTAGAAGAAACAAATATGAGAGGAACCATCCTACCAAAAAACAGGAAGTCAGAGAGACTGGCTCATTTCCTTTTGAGTACATGTCTCAAGACCTAAAGACCTCCCATTATGCTCCACCTCCTAAATGGTTTTCTAACAATTGGCTTTCTCCCTTCTCTTCCTCTGACTAAAAAGACCCTTCTATAGCTTGCATGACTCTGCTCATTGTGGTATGTCTAATGATTGGTCCCTCTGGTACCTGACCAGTTCTGGAGTTGACTGATAGGATCCAAAGGATAAACTTGGCCTTAAAAGTTAAAAATAGCTAGATATGAGAAATCACATACTTTTCTTGAGACTACACTGAGATCCAATCTTTCTTAATATCTGATGTGTGTCTCCATTGTAAAAGAGGAGCGAAATCTTGGCATATTTCGGAACTAATGTTGGAGAACAGTCCTGGTGGGTGAGGAAGATCCACTGGCTAGTCTCCAAGCATCCATTCAGACTTTACATGTATTTTATAATTGATTTGGCACTTGATAGAAGGCTAACTGTATTTTCAATGAGAAATCTCATCTTAATCCATAACTTAGGAAGAGATAACAAACATTTGATGCTATTTGCAAGTGTGTATATCTGGGAGTTGGGAGTGTTTATTGAACTTGGTAAAAAATAAAGTATAAGGAAAGAAACGAATGGAGTATAGAACTTGATCATGTCATTAAATGAGGCATATACCTTGAGAGATAGCAGAAGGTACTCTCTTATAAATGTATGAAATAATTATTGCAATTTACAATAATGTTCTACTGGAGAGAATTTGTAGGGCTCATTTGGAGCCTTATTCAAACACCAAAAAAACTTAAAATAGTTTTGAGACAATTGAAAATTTGCTCTATTTTGGTATTTGATAAGAATTCTTATGAATGTTTTTAGTTGCAATGATAGTATTGTAATGTTACAAGAAAGGGTTCATAATTTTAGAATTATGAACTGAAATATTTATGCATGGAATGATAGGCTATCTGGATTTTTTTTTTAGGATGATGTGGGAGAGAGGAAGTGGATGGGTGTAGTGATGAAACAAGATTGGCCCTGAGTCAATTATTGTTAAAGCTGAGTATAAGTATGGTGTTGTACTAATCTACTTTTGTTTGTTTTTTAATTTCTCTGTAATTAGAATTTTTAATGCTGTTTTTATCACTAGAATTTGAGATGAAATTGGTGAGCTGTATTAGTCTAAACTGGCTGATCAGTACTGAAAGCTTGAGAAATGCTGCCTGAATGGTGTGAGATCTTCAATCAAGGTAATCTTGTAAGGTGTAATTGACTTTCTTGTAAGTTATAACTTCCTAAAGCATCACTCAAAAACCAGGGTAGCAACAAAGAACCGCAAGGAAAGTAAAGCTGTCCTTCAGATATTTCAAATAGAGGTATTCATTATGTGTTCCATTGTCCTGGAAAACTGTAAGAGTTTGGGGTCAGTGTTCTGTTGCTGTGACAAAAAAAAAAAAAAACTTCAAGAAGGAAAGATTTATTTTGGCTTATAGTTTCAGAAGTTTTCATCCAAGGTGTGTTGATTTCATTGCTTGGGCTGAAAGAGAGACAGAAGAACATCATGGCAGTAAGAGCATGTGGCTGAGGAAGCTACTTACCTCATGGAGTCCAGGAAGTGGAAGAGGAGGAATGGCCAGGGACAAGATGCAACCTTTAAAGATGATTTGATTGATCTACTTCCTTGTGGCCGTGAACTCATCTGTGGATTAACCCATTGGTGAAGTTGGTACTCTCATGATCAATCACCTCTCAGTAATACCACAGCTGAGGACCAAGCCGTCCTCACGTGGACCTTTGAGTTTCTTGTGGAGTATAAATAAACTGTACTAGAAAGGGTTTGGGATGCATTAGAATGGCTAATTATGTTTCACAAAAAACACCACTGAGCTTTTGCACATAGAAAAACATGGACAGCAATTAGGCCCCAATGCTTCTGTTATTGTTTCTCTATGCAAACCTTCCAGACAGCTAAGCAGAAAATCTGGGGAAATTCTACAAATGTATAAGATCTGGTATAATTCTTTTTTTTTGGGGGGGGGTCTGGTTGTGGGGCCTGAACTCTGGGCCTGGGCGCTGTCCCTCAGCTCTTCAGCTCAAGGCTAGTGCTCTACCACTTGAGCCACAGAGCCACTTCCGGCTTTTTTCTTTTTGTTTATGTGGTGATGAGGAATCGAACCCAGGGCCTCATGCATGCAAGTCTACCACTGAGCCACCTTCCCAGCCCTGACTGGTGTAGTTCTTGAAAAGACTTTTTCTTTGAAAAGACCAGAAACTCTCATCTTTATCTCTACTTAGCAGTTTCCTCTCCAGCTGTTATTAGGGGAGATATCAGTCACCAGGGCCTTGGCTGGATCCTGAAAAAGCTCTTGCAATATTCCACACTGCAAGCCTAGGCCACGGCCTCCTGAATTCACAATGGAAACACAGAGAAAGAAATCAGATCTTCACAGAGCTAAGCACATGGACAAACTGTCAGTGTTCAAGAAATTACTTTCACTGAATTTCAACGCTTCTGAGGGGAGGAGACAGAGCCCTTCAACATGCAGAAATGACTGCCAAACATGGAACCCGATGGCCTGGGTTTGAATTGTCTTCGACAACTGACTATAACTTCTCCGTTTGTTCATTTCTTTATCTGGAAAGTGAGCACCAAAACAGTGTCTACTCTATGAGACCGTGATTGGCAGAATCAAATGATAAAATGTGAGCAGAGCATTAAGCTGTCCCTTGCCATGTAGACTGTGAACACCTCTGGTGTGCGCATCACAAAGGCAGATCTGCTCCTGAGTTGTACTTTCTGCTTATTTTCCTCATTTCTCATTTCTTCTCCTAAAAACTCTTGGAGCCACATTTGCGACCCACTTGTAGTGGCTGAACAACATCATTTCCACGTTTTTCTTTATTTCTCTCAATTATTTCACTAATCCTCATTGCTTTCCTTGGACATTATCCAGTGTATTTTAATAAATTGGCTCAATTTTTATGTGACAAAGGGAACACACGATTAGCTAAATAAATAAGTAAATGATCTATGATTGAGGCTGAGAGGGAGAAAGGGGATAAAGGAATTAGAGAACCCAAAGTCCTTAATGGATGAGCTGCTCCAGAATAAAGAAGGAGCTCATAGAAGCTACTTGCTGGTTCTCTTAAAAATCATTATTACTGCTGGGCTGTAATCCCAGCATTCATTCAGGAAGTAGAGACAGAGTGCAAGGTCAGATTGGATCTTATAACAGATTCAAGGCCAGAGTCTGCAGTGTGAGACCCTATCTCAAAAACAAGGACTGGTGTGAGAAGAGGGCGTGTCTCACGAGGTAGGCCTGCTTGCTTAGCATGCTTGAGGCCCTGGGTTCTGTCCAGTACTGCAGAACAGAAAACAAAAACAAATCATTTATGTTTTCTTTGGTACTCATCATATATACTACCTTTGTTTGTTTCCCATAAAACGTTTCCCTTAATCAAATAATAAAACCAAATAAAATAAAAACCAAAACCAAAAGGAGTGTGTACTTGTTTAGGTGTCTGGGCTGAGTAGGAAAATGAAACATCCTCCTTCCCGCTGTAAACCCGGGACTCCTGGGTCCACCTGGTGTTCTTCCATGACTCAGTGGCTGCTTTCATTCCAACTGCAGACAAAGCCTTTCCTGGGAAGAGGCATTGTTTTCCTGGCCGACAGGATGCTGACTGCTGACAGGTGCACAGTATGTCCCAAACACAGCACTGTCTCCACGTGGGGTCAGGAAGATGAGTCACATCCACCAGCCCTGGTGACTTGGAGCCTTGGATCTTTCCACAGTCAATTCGGGAGGCTGTGGCCTGGGCTTGCAGTGTGGAATATTGCAAGGGCTTTTTGCAGGGATCCAGCCAAGACCTTGGTGACTGATATCTCCATAACAACTGGGGAGGAAACTGCTGAGGGAAGATAAAGATGAGGGTTTGCAGTCTTTTCAAAGAAAAAGTCCCGTCAGTAGTAACAGACCTTAAAAATGATGCTCAAAACTACATTTGTATGCTTTCCCTCAAGCTTCTTGCCAGAGTCTCTGGGAGGTTTTGGAGAAAAATAGTAACCTAAGGATTTGTGCCCTGAGGTACATTTTCTCTGAAATTCAAAGCTGCCATTTCTCCCTTGTAGAGTGGCAGAGGACCAACACTTTTGACTCAGCCTGAAAGGCAAACCTGAATTCAGGGAGAAAGGCCAGACAGGACTTGTTGGGGATGGAATATGTAAGTGCATATTGGGTCTAAAACAACAAAAACAAGTTCCCATTGAAGCATTATCTGGTCCAGAGCCCTTCTCAGAGAAGAACAGGCTGGGAAAGATGAATATTCCCTCAAAGAACAATCATTTTCTTAGGTCTAGGACAAGGCTCCTCTTTCATTTGTTAAACGCCTTTTATTTACTTATTTTCCTTCTTTATCTTTCTTCTCTATTATTTGCAGTACTAGGATTTGAACTCAGGGCCTTGCATTTCCTTGGCTGGCACTCTCATCACTTCAGCCATGCCTCCAACCCTGCTTTGTTTTTTTGTGGGTTCTTTAGGAGATGGAATCACAAACCATTTCTGCCCAGGCTGGCCTTGAAATGTGATCTTCCAGATCTCTACCTCTTGAATAGCTAGGATTACAGATGTCCAGTCCTTCTCTGTTTTAACAGAAGAAGTTTAAGCCTATTGCACAAAGCATCAGATTTGGATATGGAAAAAGACTCCTGATCTGTAGCTAAGTGGATAACAAAATCATAGACCTTTAGATGAGTCCTGTTGCGGTTTGATGTACATGCCCAGTTCATGCACTAGAGTCACTCCTCATGCAACTGTGTTGAGGGGTGGGACATTTATGAGGTGACTAAGCCCCAGGGTCTCTGTCATCATAATGGATTCATGGATATGGAAGGAATGGGATTTGTATCTGGAGAGTGTGTTCTTGAATAAGAAGGATAAGTTTGGCCCCTCCCCCCACTGTCTAGTATGTCTTCTCTTCCTTTCCATGATAGGACCACATAGTCCCAAGTCCTGCTAAGTCCTTGCTCTTAGACTTCACAGCCTCCAGAACTATAAGCAAAATAAACTTCTATGGATTATAGCTTATTGAGGGTGTGGTAATCTGATATAGTAGCAGAAAACAGATTAAAACAAATCCTTTTTTTCCCCTATGAACATTTAAATTAAAAACTTCAATAGAACATTAAAATAGAAAATAGAAAAAGAATGCTCTGCTTGTTTTCTTAAGATACAGGCTTTTATTTCAGTGGGGGGGAGGGGCGAGGAAGATATTGGGAGTTTTGAAATCAGGACCTTGTGCTTGCTAGGCAAGCACTCTACCTTTGACTCGTGCCCACAGAAATTTTGGGTTGTTTTATCAGGTAGGGCCTGTGTGCAGCTTCAGACTAGCATCCTCTCATCTTCACCTCCCCACATAGTTGAGATTACAAGTGGGCACTACCATGCCTGGGCCCATATGCCGACTGTTTTTTGAGATTGCCATACAAGGCAATGGATGAACAATGTTAACCTGCTGAAGACCACACAAAAAAAGACACTTTTCCAAATACCTGGTCATAGTCACTAACAAATTTGAAACAACTTTCAAATTCTAAAGAACTGAATTGTTTTCTTTTGGAACTAGCTCAACTCATAATTAACTCTTTCTGCTTTCAGATACTAGGGGAATACCTGGTGGACTGATATCACTGTTTTGTAGTTAAACAAAAAGATCAGGGGGGCTGGGAAGGTGGCTCAGTGGTAGAGTGCTTGCCTTGCATGCATGAGGCCCTGGGTTTGATTCCTCAGCACCACATAAGCAAAAAGAAAAAAGCCGGAAGTGGCGCTGTGGATCAAGTGGTAGAGCGCTAGCCTTGAGCTGAAGAGCTGAGAGACAGCACCCAGGCCCAGAGTTCAGGCCCCACAACCTGACACCCCCCAATAAAAAGATCAGGGTTGAGGCTACCACTTAGTGGTTAAGCACCTGTCTAGCATGCTTCAGACCCTGGGCCCAATGCACAGCACTGCCCCAAACAACTAACAAGAATAAGAAAGTATATGAAAAGTCTGCAGGCATCAGAAAATGGGCAATGATTGCTCCTGGTAGAGCAACAAGTACCCTGTATCTGATGTTTCTATCTCATATAACCCTGCAAGGTAGGCTCACGTTACAAGGAAGGATCTTGAAGTTCAATGGCGAAGCTGCATGACTTTTAGAGAGCAGAGAGCCAGGCTTTCTGCCAGGCACAGGACTTCTCCATGCCTGCTTCCTCTGGAAGGAAATTGGCCTGGAGCTAACTGAGGAGGGTATGGAGGTTCTCAGTGACTGCCCTGATGTATAGGAGAACAATTAAATTTTTCTTAAGTACATCATCCATGTAATTTTATATGTTCTGTGGTTAATTTTATATGTCTACTTAGCTAGGCCACAATATCCAAGCTGGTGAGTCATATCTAGATGTTGAAACTAGGGCACTTTTTAGATGAGATGAACACTGAAAACAATCAGGTTTGAATAAAGCAGATTACTTTCCACAGTATGGATGGGCTTTGTGTCATCCACTTTGTATCTTCAGACTCAACTCTTCCCTGGGTCTCTAGCCTGCTCATCACCCTGCATGTCTTAGATGTTCTAGGCCCCAGAATAACTTGAGCCATTCACATGATCTCTCTGCACACACACACACACACACACACACACACACACACACACACACACACACACACACACACACACACACATCCCTCTTGTCTGTTTCTCTGGAAATCCCTGACCAATGTTTTAAAGGGCAGATTGGGTGAACAGTTCAGTTTCTATTACTTTTCATTGGCATTACTGCTAGTGCTGAGCTGGGAGCCCTGCACATCTTCTATGCTTCATGAATTTTGAAGTGAAAACCAATTGCAATAGTAAAAATATGGATGGCTTTGCCAGATGTGGTATGTATTCAAGCTGTTGTTTTGTTCTCTCCCTTAGATCTAATGGAAAGGAACATGTATTGTCTTGATGAAATTGAGGAAAGAGTCAGGAGCAGTAGTGGAAGACCCCACTCTGCAGCTGCTACCTTGTTTGCAGGCAAAGAGAGACCTTTCAAGAACAGGAAGTCTGACTTCATTCAGGGTCTGCATACTTTAGAGCCCTCTAAACATCTGTTGTTCCGTATGATTGTTGGTGGAAAGTATGTAATAGCATTTTGACATGTATAAATGAATGTTAGTGAGATTTTCAATAGGGGAAAAGAACTAGAAATTACTAATCAACTTGCATGACACACAATGGGGGCCCAATGTTTACAAAACAATCTTCAAAGTAAGAGTAATGGAATGATTTCTCAAAGTGGGGAGAATACTCTGGGAACAAGTATCCTTCAACTTAAGGTGCTCTTGGGTTGCTTGGTAGAGTCACTGTTCATGCCAACAGCCACTAAGAGAATATATCCAATTCTTTTTCCTCACATATGTTTTCTAAAACCATTGGTGTTCCTTAGTGCCTATCTATCATTATAGTAATTAAAATTTAACCTCAGACTGTATATTATAGGAATTTGTAAACCTGAGATTCAATTAGTCCATGATTCTAGAAGATCTACCTTTTAAGTAAAATAAATGAAAATCTATCTAGTCGCAAATTTTCTGACCGATTCAAGTTTCACAGATTTACTTGGTTTAGATGCTTGGCATCATTTTCATCCATTCATCTATTCATGTGGGAGGGAGAGGCCTCATGACAGAAGGTTTAAATTATGGCCAGTGCTGGGTACCAGTGGCTCAAGCCTGTAATCTTAGATATTCAGGAGGCTGAGAGATCTGAGGATCACAGTTTGAAGCCAACTTGGTCAAGAAAGACTGTGAGGCTCTTATCTCCAATTAGCCACCAAAAAGCCATCAAGAGGAGCTGTAGTTCAAGTGGTAGAGCACAAAAGCTCAAGTACGGCACCCAGGCCCTAAGTTCAAGCCCCAGAACTGGCACAAAATAAAAATAAAAAATTGATGGCCAAAGAGGTAAGACACTGATGAGCATGACAGAGAAGGTTCAATTTACACCAGAGAGGTAGATAAGAAAAATGGTTGAACCAAACTAACAAAGTAGTAGTGGAACATTCAGGACAACCAGATAAAAAGAACTGTGTCTATGATGCTGTAATTGGAATTGAAGTCAGTGGCAGTGGGATAGGCTAGATTTTTTTTAAGGACAGAGAAAAGGCAAAGAGTATAATTTTTTTTCCCTTTGGGTAATAATCATTTGATGTAGGAAATAAAAAATAAGTATCTAGTGTTTATGGAAAATAAAAGGACAGGGCAAGATAGAATGGACTGTGGACTAGTCCCTAGGCCAAGCTGGAGCAGGCAGCGCAGGCTTGGGGTGGTGACTCAGGCTGGGGGAATGCAGCTGCCTGCTGCCGAGATAAGGAGCACCGGATGGGGACTGCAGAGCGCATCCTGCAGCAGCGGGGGTGGGGGTGGGGGTGCGGGACAGGGGGGACTTTCCATGTGAGAACACACTGGGACTCCCATGGCCGAAGGGAGTTTTGGCTGGCATGCCAGGCAGAATGGTTGAGCATGTGTGAGAAAACTGGAAATACTGCCCGCCATAGGGGCACAGTGGTTTGGGGTAAGTCCACAGAGCAGCACAGACAGCTCCATCACAGGCTCTGTGGGCTCCTGCTGCGCCAGAGCCCAGCAGCACATGCGCTATGCTGGACCCTTCTCCAGGTCCATTGTGCCTCCCTGGGATGTACACACATCCTGTGGCTCCAAACCCGTGCGTTCAAATCTTAGGGTGCCCCTGCCACTGGCTGGCTTTGAGCCACACCTGTGCAATGCTTATACCTTCCTGTATTCAGAATACTCCCTCAAATGGGCCCCATTTTAAACATCAGCCTCCTAAGCTGATACCCAGACCATAAATGATTCCCACTGGAACCATTGTCACTACCCACGGGTTCCTGCATCTACCCCATGCCCGCTGGGGGTGTCTACTCACCAGACACTAGGTAAAGCCAGGGAGGAAACTCTGTGTCTTTCTTGGGAAGCAATCACTTCATTCAGTGGTCCAAGTCCTGGTCCTGGTCTGGTGGCGCATCTCCTCTTTTCATTGCTGAATCTGGAACTCAAGTCTTCCCTTTTGCCTCTCACACACGTGCTAAAAACAAATCCTATTGCCATTCACAGTGAGTGGGGCAATCACTAGAGGGGCCTCTAGACAGTCTTGGTGGGTATACATCAAAACTGACGGGGTCATCAGCCAAGAGGGCCTAAGGAGACATGACAACAAAATGGACAACAAAATGTCATATGGGTGCCAGCTGAGACCCTGGGACAGGAGGTACACATGTAAGGACACCCGAATAAACTACAGATGTTAGTCAATAGTAACATAATAATATTGTGTCATTAATTTTAACAAACGTGCTGCACTAATGTTTAGCTGTTAACTACAGAGGGGATGATATAGGAAAAATGGAAAAAAACTATATGGCAGCTTTGAGCCTTTTCTATAAACCGAAAAGTATCCTTTAAAGTTACCGGAAAAAAAAATAAAGGGTTAAAAGCCATCCTACCAGCCGCAAAAGAAAGACAGCTGCTTTGTCCCATGTCATGGGAAAAATCTTACTCATGAATCCTAAATACTGCCCTTGAAGCTATAGGTGTGATGAGATGAACTAGTTACTAAGCGAGCCCACATCCACTTTAGCTTCTTTTTTAAAAGATATTCTTTATTATCTTTAAGTAGTTGTACAAAACAGTTGTTATTTAGCAGCTCGGTTTATGAATGCAGCGCGTCTTGATCAATATCAGCCCTTTCAACACTCTCACCCATCCCTCCCAACCCACCCCTTCTCTCTCTTTTCTAAGTTTTGTAAGATATATATTGAATTTTTGTCATTTAACAAAGCAGTTTATGCATACAATGCATCTTGATCTGTCTCTTCCCTTAACATGTTCACCCCCTTTGACCCACTCCTTCCCTTATTCTTCTTAATTTTGTATACTGTACCTTCCTTTTACTATTTTAAATATTGTACAAGCCAAAAGAACTACTGTAGTTTTAATAGGCATTTATTCCCGATTCAAAAGACAATGTGTCTTAAACACAAAAGAAGAAATTATTGTTAAAATGGTTTCTGCCTTAAGAAGTAGTATTATTTGCAGAACTTCCCTTAATAGAATTTTTGGAAATGACTCAGAGGTTCCTTCACTCTAACACATTCTACCTAGTAGGCATTGTGATAATGAAGCAGTAATTCCAGGGATAGCAGGAGTGATAAACCCCAAACAAATAGATTGCTTCTGTCATTGTGCTAATGCCAAGTCTAGCCTGTTCTTTTCTGCAGTCATTTGTGGTGTTGTTATAAATCCACAATACCCTGATCTTTAGTCTGTGTTTCTTGCACAGCTGTTGCTTTATGAGGAGATGGAGGATTTGGGAAGAAATGTTAGTTACCAAGGGGAAATTTGGAAAGAAGCTTTTCTTGTGTTCAACAGAAACATCCCAACTGTAACAGTAGGGTCTTGATTTGCCTATTTGTGGCACATCACACACAATTCACATTACAGAAGACTTTCAAAGGAAAGAAATGAGAAAGAACAAAGATGGCAAACAGATTTGAAAAGCAAATGTACATTGTTAAGGAAGCCTGGCATATGCAGACCTGCCCACCTCTGAAATCCTAATGTCCTGCTGTTTTGTTTTACCTGCCTTTGCTCCAGTTCTCTTTTCCCTTGAGCTTCTCTGCACCTCAGCTCCACCCTGCATTTTCTGTTTATTGCCAGATGCTTTCTGACTTCATGTTTTTCCTTTCCTAGCACGTGACCTTTACCTGTGGATGAGTACGGAAGACCGGAACCCAAAGGATTAGGGGCAGGGAAACTGGAAGCCAGACATTTACTGGGTTCCCAGTATGCCTAATGCGTTGACAAAAGCTCCTCACCGTTAGTCTTATAGTAAGTAATAGATTTGGTATTTGAAACAAACACAATTGCAGAGTAATTGACTGACTAACATCTGAGCCTGGTCCACAGCCAGAGATATGGCTCTGATTTTACAGCCTGATAATATCAGTCTCTTTGGACAGTCTTCGTTTCCAATTGTGTGGTGGCTGGTGAAATCCAAGTATCTCCAAGTTGAGCAAAATCAAACTGGTCTACCTAAACTTGCAGATATCAGTGCTGCTTATGACCATAAAACAAAACCTTGGGATTCCCAGAGCTCTCTCAGGCGTACCACATTGGCAGTTTGTGCAACGCAAAGTAATGTTAAGATAGGCAAAACAACAACAACAACAAAATCTGATTGTGTCCATCCCTATACTTAAATTCAGTAAGTGTTGTTTGCCTGCGAGTTCACCTCCCCATGCTGACAGGCGGAGTTAGTAGCTATTTTCCCCACCATCTATGGCTGGGTCTGACAATTAGGTAGAATAGGCTTTGGGTTTATTTCTAGGCCTTTATTTACTAAAATAATACATCGTAATGTACTCAAAAAGAAGATAATGCTTGTGTGTTAGCAGGTTTGCCTGAAATTTTGCATGGAAGTACTGTCTTAGGTGCTGTCTGTATGAAGTGCTTTAGCATCTGCAAGCATTATAGAGGATGTTTCTGAGTTTAGGTATTATGCAGGCAGATTCAGAATAGTCAATTTCATCATGACATTTAAAATGTATTCTTAATTCCTTCAGTGCCTGGAAATTGGCTCCCAATTCAATGCTAAAAAGAGGTTAAGAAAATCATGGCCTGTTCGTATTTGCAGAAATGTGATTAGCAGTGTAGCTTTGTTGTTAGACAGGAAATCTGTTGAATTGAATAGGACTGTACTCATTTCTCACAACTTGTCAACCTGTCAGTCTAAGCGAGAGAAAGATGGGTAGAAGTGGACAAGGTCTTTTAAATGATCCAAACCTTTGGAGCAGGGATGTGGGAGGCCAATAATTTGACGGGACCCATTGCTATGAAATGGAATGTGGAATCCCATTCTTTTCATTCTCTAAGTAATATTGTTCGATGAGCTGAAGTTTTAATATTGATGCCTCTTTTTTTTTATTTGGATGGTTTTTCTTGTGTGGTTAGTGTTTCTGTGTCCTATCTAAAAACATGTCTATCTCAAGGTCATGAAGATATTCCTCAATGCTCTACTCTAGAACTATCATAGTTTTATCTTTCCTAATTAGATTTGCTGTCTCTCCTGAATTATTTTATGTATGATGTGAGGTAGGGATCAAGTTATTTTTTTTCCATATGGATATTCAAGTACCATCTGTTGAAGAGGCTTTCTTTCCTCGGTAAATTACTGTGGTGCCTGTTTTAAAATTCAGTTACATAGATGTGTGGACCTATATTTTTTTCTGTTATGTCCTATATGCATTGTTGTAATTGCGATAGATTTATAGAAGTGCTGAAATCGGGTTATATAAGTCTTCAACTTTATCTTTCTTGGTTGTCTTAGCTACTGCAGGTCGTTTGCATGTGAATAATAAAAGCAGTCTCTTCATTACTTCAAAAGAGAGAGTGAAGAGAAAGAGAGCATGCCTACTTGAATTTTGATTGAAATTTCATTGAGACTACAGCTCAATTTGAGAAGACTGAACGCCGCAATTATGCAGAGATGTATGAGATATGAACTCAAATTGTCCTTCCATTATTTAATTTCTCTCAGCAGGCTTTTATATAGTTTTAGTATAGAGATATTGCATATATTTTCTTCCATTTATTTACAATATCTTATGAGGTTTCTGTTGCTATTATAAATTTAGTTTTTAAAAATTTATTGGCACACAGCAGTATTCAGTCTTTTGGTTTATAATTGTATGTTGCACAGATTTTTTGTGTTGAAATGTTGATGTGTAACTTGCATATAATTAAGTGTTTTAGAGTGTATACTTCATAAAAGCACCACAAACACATGATTTTTAAAAACATTTCGATCATTCCCCCCAAAGGAAACTCATATCCATTATTTATCTATCTCTAGAGCCCCTGTTAGCCACTTTCTATCCCTATGAACTTATCAGTTCTGAATATTTTATATGAATGGTGAACCTTACAATATTTAATCTTTTGCATATGGCTTCTTTCATTAAGCATGATGTTTCAAGTGTTGTCATATTGTAGCTCTTATGGCTTAATACTATTCCAGTACATGAAAAATCCATGTTTTATTTGCTCATTTATCCATCCATAGTCACTTAAGTTGTGACCACATTTTGCTATGGAGAATAGTACTGCTATTAGTATAAGTTTTTGTCTGAATATTCACCCTCAATTTTTTTGAGTATATATCAAGGAATGGAACTCCTAGGTCATATGGTAATTCTATGTTTAGTTTTTTCTTTCATGGACCACTAGTTTTTCAGTGTCAGCACCAGTTTCTATTCCACCAGCAATGTGTCATGTTTCCAACCTCTCCATTCTTACCAACACTTGCTTCTTCTGTTTTTATTTTCATTACACTTGTCTTGTGGGTATGAAGTATTACATCATTGTGGTTTTGGTTTGCATTTCTCTCATGACTAGTAATGTTGAGTATCTTGTGATATAGTAATTAGACATGTATTTATGTTTGCTGAAGAAGTGTGTGTTCAAGTCCTTTGTCCATTTCAAAATTGGGTTGTTGTCTTTTTGCTGCTGAGTTGTAAAGTTCTTCAGATATTTTTGGATACTTTATTCCTATCACATACATGATTTGCAAATGCTTTGTTCCTTACTAATCCTTCTACTCAAGAGAGTCAAAAGTTCACACTAGAACTTCTAATTTTTTGGGGGGGGGTCAATCATGGGGCTTTAACTCTGGGCCTGGGTGCTGTGTCTGCGCTCTTCAGCTCAAGGCTAGCACTCTACCACTTGAGCCACAGAGCCACTTCCGGTTTCCTAGTGGTTTATTGGAGATAAAAGTCTCACGGACTTTCCTGCCCCGGGTGGCTTTCAACCACAATCCTCAGATTTCAGCCTCCTGAGCAGCTAGGATTACAGGCATGAGTCACGCCTCTCGGCGTCTTCTAAATTTTTGATGAAGCCCAGTTTCTTAATTTTTCTCTTTTACCTGAGCTGTTATAGTCCTTTCTAACAAATCATTGCCAAATCTAATGTCTTAAAGTGTCTTCCCTTTTTTCCTAAGAGTTGTACAGTTTTAGCTCTTATATTTAAATCTTTGCATTAATCTTTGTATATGGTAAAAGGTAAGGGTCCAACTTCACTCCTTTGAGTATGGCTATCTAGTTTCCCCAGCATTATTTGCTGTAAGGCTGTCCCTTTTTCCATTGAGTGGTCTTGGCATTCTTACTGAAAACCAATTGACCATACGTGTCATGGTCAATTGATTTTCCAAGTCCAACTTTTCTGGGCTCTCTTCGCCATTCCACTGGTCTATATCTGTACACATGCCAGTACCACAACTGTTTTGATTAGTGTAGTTTTTGGTAAGTTTTGAAATCAGGAAGTGTGAGCCTTCCAATTTTTTTCCTTTAAATATTCTTTTGGCTACTTGGGATCCCATAAGATTCTATTTGAGTTTTAATATGGGTCTTTGATTAATTCCTATTTTTTAAATGCTAGGATTTTTGAAAAATAAAAGTGCACTGTATCCATTCATTGCTTTGGGCAATATTGTCATATTAACAGTATTATGTCTTCCAATCCAAGAAAATGTGTTGTCCTTCTAATTAGGTCCTCCTTAATTATCCTCAACAATATTTTGTCATTTTCACTATACAAGTGTCTTGCCTCCTTAGTTAAATTTATTCGTGAAATTGTTCTTTTCCTTTTTGAGGTTGTGGTAATGGAATTGTTTCCTAATTTAATTTTTAGATCACTTATTACCAACTACCATAAATGCCATTCAAACACAAGAAAGTATTTCCTGAATCTGACTCTGTAGTCAAATGATATTTTCTTAAATTTTATTTTCCATTTTTTTGTTGCTAGTACTTAGAAGTATGATAGATACAAGTGGGCTTGTATTCTGGCTTTCTAACACTCATTTATGGACTGAACACGGTTTTAATTCTTTCTCATCTTTTACCTACTATTTTGATTTTCTCCCCAGTTTTCCCAGTGCATAACGATCTGAAGTGCAATGTTGACTAAAGCAGGAGAGACTGACAACTTTGCCATGTTCTCATCTTCAGGTGAAACTTTTAAATATTCATTAGTATGTACCAGGCAAGTTGTAATTTTTAAAATATCATCTTGTTATTATTAAGGTATTGTACAGAGAAGTTCTTGCTTTGAAGTCAGGTAATGAGTACATTTCTCTTTAGACAATATCACCCCTTCCTTTTCTCTTGTTCCTGCCCACAAATTGCGTAGCTCATTTCCCACACAATGTTAACTGACTACAATGATTGCATTTGTTCACCTTTCCTCCCTCCATTTCTGCCCTCCTTGTCCTCCCTCAAAAGACAGGAAAACAAACAAAACAAAACAAAAAAGCAAAAAGAACACCATCACTATCAACAGTGACAATGCAGTTTTTTTTTTCCTTAAAGAAGTAAGTTTTGTCAAAACACAAAATGCAGTATGTTGAGTTTTGCTAAATGCAGTCCCTACATCCATTGAGATTAATTCTAACAAAGGGATGGTTTTGACTGCTTGATATTGCAATATTTAAACAATCTTGCATTCCTGGGAAAACTTACACTAGGTCATGTTGTATTATCCTTTTGTTAAAAAATCCTGGGTTTAACTTGCTAATATTTTGCTAAGGATTTTTGTGTCTGTATTTTTTGAGGGATATTGGTTTGTGGTTTTCTTTTCTTGTAATGTCTTTGTCTGGTTTTGGATTTGGGGTTTGTATGGGTTAACTTTCTGTTACTGTAACAAATACCTGAGATAATCAGTTTATGAAGACGGAAAGGCTTATTTTGGCTTACAGCTTTGAAAGTTCTAGCCCATGATTGATTGACTCCATTGCTTTTGGGCCTGTAGTGAGATGAATACATCATGGCTGAAGCTCATGGCCGAGAAAAATAATTCACTTGGTGACTAAGAAGTGTAAGATAGGAAGAGGATGAGTTGTGGTCTCATGATTGCCTTTGAGGACACACCCTCAATGTTAATGACCTTCTAGTAGGCCTGAATTCTTAAAGGTACATAGCTGGAGCCTATACCTCTAACACACGGGCCTTTAGAAGACATTTAACCAAACCATAGTAATATTGCCCAAAATACTTTTAAATTTGGTGACAGTTTTCTCCTGCTCTGTTCTCTGAAAGTTTATGTACAGTTGGCAATTTCTTCATTGCAACTTTTGTTAAAACTTATCCAAAAAACCAGGTATGACAAGTTTTCTTTGCAAGTAATTGAGCATTCAGATTTTTAAGATCAACATAGGTGCCGTCAGACATGCTACTTCTTGGTGTGTGAATGCTGGTGATTTGTTTTCTTCAAAGTTTCATAAATTTGTTTAATACAGTTGCTATCTTAACATCCATTTTTAGCTCTTCCTCTCCCCTATGTGACTGTTTGCAAGAGAATCTCCCTATTCCTCATCCTACTTACCTAAAACCCAACACACCCCACAGCTATTGACCATAATAAAACCCAATGGTTAATGCTGGAGTCACATTCATAAGCTGTCCTTTTGAGTTTATTGTCTTTAAGCAGTGTACAACACCTATGGGGAAACTTAATAGATGGCAAGAATGGATCTTAACAAAAGCACAACCCATCTCCTCTCTCTGCCTCTGTCTTTTCTCTTCTCCCTCCACAAAGCATGCTCCTCCAGGCAGATCATTTAAGTCTGTATATAATTGGACATCATCCCTTCTTTCTTTCTGGCAGGCTCAATAATTTCCTTCCCTCAAAAGGCAGATCTTAATCTCTGGAAGCTGTAAATGTGTTTCCATACATGGCAAAAACCAAATCCATCAGGTATGAGTAAATTAAGGTTCTTCAGTTAGAAAGATTATCCAAGTGGTCCCAAAATTGACACAAGAATACTTATAAGATGAAAGCAGAAGAACTGAAATGAGAGAAAATATGACTTTAAAAGCCTAGATGGGGGAGGGAAGAAGGATATGAGGGACAGGGAGAGAAGGAGGTGGAGACAGAGAACTTTGTGTTTTCTAGGCAGGTGCTGTATCACTTAAGCCATGCCATGTCACAATTTAGGAGGCTGGACATCCAACAGTGGATGGCCCTAGCCATTCAGCCTCTGGTAAGGTCTTACTTGGCCATGTCACACCATGATTGATGGCCCAATGCCCACTGGGCATTGGAAAGTTTAGGCTTTCGAGGCTCTTTGGAGCTGGTTCTGACTTTCTCCCATAAGCTGGTAACCTTCCTCAGAGTTTGTGTTGAAGCTTGTAATGAAACCTCTCTGCTCAGATCCTAGGACACTCTGATTATGCACATAGTTGCGCTGATATCCTGGGGTACCAGTGGAGTTCAAGGCCATTAGGTTGAGGTCTGGGTTATACTTGGTATGGACTGGATCTAGGTGGGGGCAGGCAAGGGACATGTTCAGAACAATAGTGGGAACTACACTCTGACCTAGGCCATTCCTTCCAGTTGTCCAGGCTGAAGGCTTTGGGGTGAGCGAGTGACACAGATCTTGGCTGAGGATGGCTGTTCATGACACTGAGATGGTGATATATTGTATATCTCCAGTGTGGAGGCTGTTGCTTCTGGGCTAAGGCTCTGGTTAGCTTAATTGGTTCAGCTTAGGATGGAAAGAGGAAGAGAGAATAAAAGAAATAATGAGATGCATGGGGGATAGGGAAGAAAGCAAGAAACAGAGTCATAAGAGTCAAAGCACAGAGGCCTTCAAGTCCCATGGCTCTGGGCCTAGAGGAGACACAGACATGTGTACACAGTGATTCTTGAGCCATCTCAACAGTGTTTGGTTCTGCTTTTAGATAATGAAGACAGACAGAGCACTGTATATACTCCCTAGATTGATGCTCACTGGCCTTCCTTTTGGGGCCAGATGGAAAAGGGAAAAGTGTGCGTGTAGAAAAAGCTTCTAGAAACTTGGCTCATTTTAGCTTGTTTGTGAAGTTTCTTTAGCTCAGTGTGTTTTTGAAAAAGCAGTATAAGAGTCAGGCTGACACCATCTGGCATTAGTAGGAATGCTATAAATGTTTCCATTTTAATTCAGGCCAAAGCATTATTTTACAAAATTATTTAATCATTTCTTCTAGTATTCACCTAATCAGTACAAATGTCAAGCACATGTTCAAAATGCAGGAAATCAATGCATGAAAAATGAAATGAATTTATCATAACAATAACCACCACCACCACTCCCAGGCAGCCCAGGACGTAAGGTTCTGGGTTTCTTCCAGAGGCTTCTACCGAGCCCAGGAATGTGTTTGCCATTCACTTCCCAGTTGAGCTGGCCAATTGCCCTGACAGGGAGCTTTGTTTATTTGTTTTTCACTTTTCAGTATGAAATACAGGCCTGTCCTGAGTCCTCTGCCCCTGTGCATGTCCTTTCTGCTCATTTGCAAAAAGCCTCCAGCCCCAGAGGCTGGTGCATGCCCGGCAGCTCTACTGGAGGGGAAGGGGAGAAGGAGGGAGTCCATTTGGACCTCAACTCTGCCTGGTCAGCTCATAAATCAGGAGAGTTTCTAAGCTCAACTCTCTTTCAATCATAAGCGTTATTTAGGGATGGCATTACTTTGGCTTTTGAATTCTATACAATTGTGAATTGTGTGTGTGTGTGTGTGGTAAATCCAGTAGACTGCTTCATGGGGGAATTTGTGCCCAGAATCTGGCCTGTTGTCGTAACCACATTGCATAGTTTGTGAGTATGGTGGCTTTTGCGTGTCCTACAATGGAGGATGCTGATCAGAGGTCTGTTTTCAGATCTGGTGTCTGTATCAATGCTCCTGAAAAGCAAGCAGGGTAAAGTTGGGGAGCAGGAAGGTTACAGTTTATACCAGAAGAACCTGGGTTTAGCAAGGAAGGAAGGAAGGAAGCGAGGAAGGGAAAGATGTAGCTGGGCACTGGTGGCTCACACCAGTCAGCTACTCAGGAGGCTGAGATCTGAGAATGGCAATTCAAAGCCAGACTAGGCAGAAAGTCTGCAAGACATATCTCCAATTAACTACAAATAAGCCAGAAGTAAAGCTATGGCTCTACTTCAAGGATGCCAGCCTTGAGCGAAAAAGTTGAAGGACAACACCCAGGCCCTGAGTTCAAACCCCAATATCAGCACAAACAAACAATTGTGCAAATAATATGTGACCTAGCAATCGTATTTATGCTGGAGAAATGAAACTTACATTTACACAGAAACCTACACCTCATTTTCCATAGCAGCTCTATTTGTAATGGCTCCAAACTGGAAACAATCCAGTTGTTCTTCTGCCAGAGAATGATGAAACATACTGTGCTGTAGAATACCACTCAGCAATAAAAAGGAGCTATTGACATATATAATCAGCTAGTGAAACACCAGAGAACTGTTCTGTCCCCCCCCAAATTATAAACTACATTGTCCCATTTATATAACATTCTTGAAATGATAAATCATAAAAGTAAAGAAAGATGAATGGTGTTAGGGATTAGGAGGAGGGGAGAAGGAAGGAGGTATATGTAGCTATAAAAGGGCATTATGAGCTAGGTGTGGTGGCATGTGCTTGCAGTGCCATTACTGGAGAGGACAATGCAGGAAGATTGCTAATTCAAGACCAGCCTGGGCTGCATACCAAAACTCTGTCTCAACAAAACAAAACAAAATAATAAGGAAAGCATTTTGGTAGAAATGTTTAGCCTCTTGATCATATAAATACCTATGGCCCTGGTAGATGGACAAGATGTTCTAATATGGGAAATGACTAACAGGTACTAGGAACCTTTTTGTTGTTGTTGTTGGTCATGGGGCTTGAACTCTGGGCCTGGGCACTGTCCCTCAGCTCTTCAGCTCAAGGCTAGCACTCTACCACTTGAGCCACAGCACCACTTCCAGTTTTCTGGTGGCTAATTGGAGATAAGAGTCTCACAGACAAACTTTCTGGCAGGGCTGGCTTTGAACCACTATCCTCAGATCTCAGCCTCCTGAGTAGCTAGGACCACAGGCATCAGCCACCGACACCCGGCCAGGAACCATTTTTATTCTTACAACTTCATGTGATTATAATTATCTCCAAATGAAGAACTTAATTTAAATAAGTAGATGGCCAGGAGGAGCACACTGAGAAATTGACATTTGATGGAGACAGTTGAGCACTTATCTGGGCAACAATGTCCCTGACACAGGCTCTGTTGCAGGCTCAAGGCTACCAAGGAGCCTGCGTAGGACCACCACGAAGACCTGACTAGACTTGAGCAAGCCTGAGTAAGCATGGTAATGTCCCAGGCTTTCACTCTTTGTGGCCTGGCTGGCCACATAGGTGGTGCACAATGACCAGGGCATATCTTCTAGCTATCTCTAGGGCAGGACTCTTGCTTTGCCTAGATGTTGGTATTGTCCAGCTGTTTCTTGGTTTACAGGAGTAATCCCTCTAACCTCTGCTCCATCTTCACATGCTGTCCATTCTTAGAATCTATGTGTCTCTGTGTCTTCTTTATATGGACACCAGTATATTGGATTAGGACCCACCCTGATGACGTCATCTGAATGAGCTACTTCTGCAATGACCTTATTTCCAAATAGACTCCCATTCTGAGGTACTGGGGATTTCAAAAGATTGTTTTGGGTGACAGAGTCAAGCTAGGAAAGAAAGAGTAATGAGAAGGGACTGGGCAGCTTTGGCCTTGTGGGATTAAGTTGCAGATATTGTACCAGAGAGCTTTTTCTGAGTTCACGTCCACACCCTGGTGCTGCTGACTCTGACTCACACCCACTAATACCTTTCAAAACAAGCTGTATTTTTGAGTCCTTGTCTACTGTTTTAAGTAAAAGCTATTTCTATGTTCCTCAAGAGGAGGCATTTTTGTTAGTGGTGCAGTCACTCACGGTGATGCAAGTCTGAATGACCCGTCTTCACTCTTCTTTGATCCTATGGACACCTGGAAAGGAAGCAGAAGGGATCAGGGGAAATCTGAGTGGATATGAGGAAACTCAGACCCTGCAGGACATGGGCAGGGTTGGGTAGGCAATAATAAACTTTTCTCATTTAAATATGAGAAATATAGGTCTCTCCAAGCAGGGCAGGACAAGACGAAGGTGACAAAAAGACAAGCCATTGAGAATCATCAGACAAGAGAGAAACCAGAGCGTTTCATGCTGCCAGCCTGGATTCAAGGAGACGTAGTGTTCTTCTTTAGGAGATAGGAAACCTGGGAAGGAAGTGGGTGAATCTGTGATGAAAACTAAGCTTGCAGGACAAACAAGGATGATAGCTTCACGTAGACAAGGAGCTAAATGGCCTCCAAGTTCACCAGAGAAAAGTGTGTGGTGTTCCTGTTGGGGAGGCCTCATCTCTAGACGTCCTTTCAGTCTCAGTCTCCTCAGGTAGCAACGAAGCCACTCAGGCTAATCCTGCAGCCTTTCTCCTGGCAGCAGTAAAAGGTGTGTTCCCTAAGCTGGGCATTAGTGGCTTACACCTAACTACATAGGAGTCTGAGTTCTGAAGACTGTGATTCAAAGCCAACCCAGGCAGACAAGCCTGCCATTAACCAACAAAAAAGCTGGAAGTAGGAACATAGCTCAAGTGTTCGAGCTGTAGCCATGAGTTCAAAAAGTCAAGTAAGATTTTGAGGCCTTGACTTAAAGCCCAGGACCAGAAAAACAAAACAAAACAAACAAAAAACATATATATGCATATATATACATGTGTTTGTAATATATATGTGTGTATACACACACACATACACACATAAAAAGAGTCTGGACTTGATCTGTAGTATTCATCCACTTGGTTAAAAAAATCTTGGGTTTTTTTAGGAGGTAGGCTAGCTTCTTGCAGGTCATTGGGTCTGTCTGTATAGCTTAATGGTCATTCAATGATTGGGCAGAGACTATGTTTTTAAAAATCACATTTTGGCTAGGTAAGGATCACGGTTCAAAGCCAGCCTGGGCAAGAAAGTTTGTGAGACTCCTATCTTCAATTTATCAGCAGAAAATAGAGCTGTGACTCAAAGTGGTATAGTGCTAGCCTTGAGCAAAATGAGCTCAGGAACAGTGCCCAGGCCCTGAGTTCAATCCCCACGACTGACAAAACAAACAAAACCCCACATTCTGTTGGTAGTAGATTTGTGTTTGCATTACAAAGTATAAGATAATTAGGTCCAGTTTTCAACTTTAACTTGATGTTACTTTAACATGAACCTTTGTTGGTTTCTCCTGTGCATGTACATATGCTCCCAGATGGCAAGGGACATCTGGAATAGTTATCAAGACCATAATGCTATCTACCCCTAGGATCTTTCTACTATATTTCTGGTTAACTCAGTAACATTGATCTCCATAGGATTGCAACTCCAGGCAATCCTGGAAAATCACAAGCTTTTCCCACTTGCTATTGACTGTGGGTTTCTACTCTTCACTCTTAATCAAGTGAAAGCCAGTCTTGTCCTTGTAGAGCAACTGTGCTGACTGGGCTAGGATGGAGGGCAGAGGCAATCCGGCAAGAGCGCCACAAGATTTTTTTAACCAAGTAGATGAATACTGCAGATCAAGTCCAGACTCTTTGTGTGTGTGTGTGTGTGTATATATGTATATATATATATATATATATATACATATACACACAAACACATATATATATATTACAAACACATGCACATATATGTGTATATATATGCATATATATGTAATCAGCAACAATCAAAACTTGTGGAAAATAAAAGGAAAACTGAATCCAAAGTTGATAAAATATATCATCTAAGATATCCAACTTTATAAATTATGTAATAAAACAACAAACTGTGATCCTTGCTGGGAGAAAAAAAATTAATGGAAACGACCTTTGAGTGGTCCAAATATTGCATTTAACAAAGACTTAAAAGCTACTATTTGAAAGATGTTGAAAAAAATTAAGAAAACCAAGTTTAAAGAATCTAAGGAAAATATTATGAATATGACTCAACAAGTAGAAATATCAATAAGGAAACAGATTTAAGAAAAGAACCACATTGGGCTGGGAAGTTGGCTCAGTGGTAGAGCGCTTGCCTTACATGCCTGAGGCCCTGGGTTCGATTCCCCAGCACCACATAAGCTAAAAGAAAAAAGCCGGAAGTGGCTCTGTGGCTCAAGTGGTAGAGCACTAGCCTTGAGCTGAAGAGCTGAGGGACAGCGCCCAGGCCCAGAGTTCAGGCCTCACGACCGGACCCCCCCCCCAAAAAAAGAAAAGAACCACATGGATTTTCTAGAGTTGAAAGTATAATACCAAAGTAATTATATGGAATACAACAATAGACTTAGAATATCAACAGAAAGAATTAATGACTTTAAAGACAAATAAAATATTATCCAATATAAAGAACAAAGGGGAAAAAGATTGAAGAAGCTTGAACAAAGTTACCTAGAAATATAGAGCAACATCAAACATACCAACTGCATAGCAACAATTTCAGAATGTGACAAGAGATGAATAGATGAGGATAATCTTTTTTTTTTAAAAAAAAAGCAGCTGAAATCCTCCCAAATTTCATGAAAAACATTAATCTAGCGGTCCATGAGTACAGTGGATCCCAAGGTGGAAAGACATGAAGAAATGTTCATTGACATGCATCCAATTGTTGAAAGCAAACAGCAAAGAGAGTCTTAAGGGAAACAAGAGAAAACCCCTCATTTAGAGGGAAACAGTGATACAAAAGATGGTTACTTTCTCAGCAGAAACCACAGAAGAAGCAAGAATGGCCAATAAACACACAAGACTATAAAGGAAATGCAAATCAAAACAACACTGAGATTTCATCTCACCCCAGTAAGATGAGCCATCCTCAAGAATAAAAGCCATAGCAGCTGGTAGGGATGAGATGAACGAAAGAACCCTATTGTGTTGTTGGTGGAAATGTAAACCAGTGCAATCACTCTGGAGATTCCTCAAAAACAGAACCCTTTAATCCAGCAATGTCACCCTGAGCCTCTACCCAGAATATTACAAGTCAGAATATAGCAGAGACACGTGCACATCCGTGTTCATTGCTGCACCATTTACAATAGCCAAGACAAAGAAACAGCCTAGACGCTCTACAGAGGATGAGTGGATAAAGAAAATGTGTGTGTGTGTGTGTAGAGATACACACTATATATGTGTATAAATGTGTTTTTAAACAGTCTCTAACCAATCGTTAGATGACAATTAAGCTATGCAGATACAATGACTTGAAGAAGCTAGCCCACCCCCTCAAAATAAAAGAACAAGTAAGAATTTTTTTAACCATACAGATGAATACTGGGGGGTGATAGATTCCAAAGATCACATACACACACATGCATATATGTGTATATATGTACATGTAGATGTACATATATACACATATATACATATGCATATGTACACTTACACATATACATATATAGACTGTATTTATACATATACATATAATTTACACATGTATGCATATATACACATATGTACAAGTATATGCACATATATATTCATGTATATTTACA
Organism: Dipodomys ordii; assembly: GCF_000151885.1. Lineage (NCBI taxonomy): Eukaryota > Metazoa > Chordata > Mammalia > Rodentia > Heteromyidae > Dipodomys > Dipodomys ordii. The sequence continues at coordinate 9,375,643 of NW_012267241.1, forward strand.
TATATACATACACTATATGTACATATAGACACACAATGGATTTTTTTTCTTTTTTGCCAGTCTTGGGGCTTGACACAGGGCCTGAGTGCTGTCCCTGAGCTGCTTTTGCTCAAGGGTGACACTCTACCACTTAAGCCACTGTGCCACTTCTGGCTTTTTCTGTTTATGTGGTGCTGAGGAATCCAACCCAGGGCCTCATGCATGCCAGGCAAGCACTCTACCACTGAGCCACCTTCCCACCCCCACAATGGAATTTTACTCATCTATCAGAAGTACTAATATTATGTCATTTTCAGAGAAATGGATAGATATAGAAAAAAATTGTGCTAAGTGAAGTCAGACTCAGAGAAACAAACAGAATATGTTTAGTGCAAGTTATATCTAAAATACATACATGAAAACATATTCAAGTTTATAAGCATATACACACAAACTAATCGACTAAAGGATAGTACCCTTAGGTGAAGTTCAATGGTGTAACTTCTTTGAACAACTAATGATCAGTTTAACAAAATAATACCAGAAAGCAGAACATGATTTGTCATGGGTAGAGGGAGGGAGCAGACAAATGAAGAGAAGAATGATGAATGCAGTCCAGTCAGGAAAGTCTGTGAGACTCTTATCTCCAATTAACCACCAGAAAATCAGGTAGAGCTGTGGCTCAAAATGGCAGAATTCTGGCCTTGAGAGAAAAAGCTCAGGGACAGTGCCCAGGCCTCGAGTTCAAGCCACACAACTGATCAAAAAAAAAGTATGTATATATGTATGTATGTATGTATGTATGTATGTATGTACTGGCAGCAAATTTGGCTATACTTCAAGATAAAAGATTAATGTACAAAATATACTAGTGTTTCTTAAATATTCACTGAGGAGTCTAAAACAAAATAAGATTTTTCGAAAAGAAAGCTCTATTCACAATAGCATCCAAAATAATTAAACACAAAGTCCAAGATTTAAATATGTACACTAAATGTATAAAACATTACAAAGAAATTCAATATCTAAATAAATGGAGAAATTCCATAATCATGGATTGAAAGCAGCACTCACTAATAAACCAATTCTCTTTGAAGAACTGCTAAATTCAACAGAATCATTATCTAAATCCCAGAAGGATGTCTTATAGAAGTTGACAAATGGAGCTTACAGATGTGAAATGCAAAGGACTCAAAAGAGCCAAAACATTAAAGAAGAAACAGAGTTGGAGGACATGTACTATCTGATCTCAGTGCTTATTACAAAGCCATGATCCTCAAGACAATATGGCATGTACGCAATAATAGTCACATTGATCGTACTACCTATGGGTAGACATCTAGCTCTATTAAAAGTTCAGAAATAAACCCTTACATTTATCATCAATTGCTTTTCAACAAAGGTCTGAAAGAGGTTCAGTTGAGAATGAATAATAATGTTCAACAAATGTTGTTGGGACATTCTTCACAACATATACAGAAACTAACTTGAAATGTAAGTGCTTAAAAGTGAGAATAAAGACTATAAAAATTCTAGCTGAAAATACTTTGCAAAATGATTGTCATTTTGGTTTGTGTATAGAGTTCTTAGAAATGGTATAAAAAGCACAGTATGATACCAAAAGAAACAACTAATAGCTTTGATTTCACCCAAGTTTTATATGTTTGCTCTATAAAATATACAATTAAGAAAATACAAGCTGGGCATGGTGGCTCATGCTTGTAATCCCAGCTATTCAGGATCCAGAGATTGGGAGGATCACAGTTTGAGGCCTGCCTGAGCAAAAAGTAAGCAAGACCTCATCTCAATCAATAAGCTGGGGCAATGTGTTGTGGGCCTATGATCTCAGCTGCACAGGAGGTGGAAGGATTAAGATCTGAGGCTGGCCCTGGGCACAAATGTGAGACTCCGCCTGAAAAAATAAGGCAAAAAACTAAGGCAAACAAGGTCTGAGCATACTGTCAAGTAGTAAAGTGCCTGTCTAGCCATTTTGAGGTCCTCATTTTAAACCTCAGTATCAAAAATAAAGACCAACCCAGACACTATGAAAAAAATACTTTGCAAATCTATATCTGATAAGGTATTTATATCTAAAATACACAAAGAACTCTTAAAACCTAGCAGTAATAGCCAGGTGCCAGTGGCTCACACCTTTAATCCTAGCTACTTAGAAGGCTGAGATGTGAGGATCATGGTTCAAAGCCAACCCAGGCAGGAAAGTCCATGAGACTCTTATCTACAATTTAACCACCAGAAAATTGGAAGTAGCACTGTGGCTCAAGTGGTAGAGCGCTTACCTCGAGCTGAAGAGCTCAGGAACCGCACCCAGGCCCAGAGTTCAAGCCCCATGACTGACAAAAACAGAAACAAACCAACAAAAAAAACACCTCAGTCGTAAGGACTCCAACAACTCAACCTTAAAATGAGCAAAAGATTTGAACAGGAATGATGATATTCAAATCAGTAATAAGTACATAAAAATGTTTGCCTAGACAGTGGTGTTTCTACACCTGGGCCCAAGGCCTGCCTCTAGGGAGAGGGACTTGGTGAAGGACTGCCATGCTTTGCTTAAACACCATCACCAGTGATCAGTAAGGTAGTAAGGATAGTGCTAGTATATACAATCTACTTATTGATGCTAACTGTGGCATTCTGTTCCTGTGCAGGCATTAATTTGTAAGGCCATACTGATGGCTGCCATGTTACCCTAGTGACACCTGTACAGAGGGTAAAAGCCTCCTTCAACTGTCACCTCCTCACACTCTTAAGTCACCTAGTCTCCACCCCAAGAGGCACCGACTCAGCTACCAGTCTGCCTTTGATGGTAAGGTGTATTTGATCTGGTTAGAGCTTCAATCCTTCGATTTTGTCTGATCTGTTTCCTTGAAATAAAAAAAGAAAACCAAAACCATGTCCTATCACTCTGTCATGATTCATAAAAAGAAGAAAGGAAAGAGAAACGAGACCGTGTGCCATGGCATTTACTAGAAGCCCATAGCTGGGACTTGTTAAAAAGCAGTTCAAAACCACAGTAGCCAAGAAGGAGAAAGAAATGTGGTTTTCTTTGCTTTGTTGAAAAGAAGGAATTTTTCTCAAGGGGCAACTTGCTTGGAAATAGAAGGAACTACCGCTTAAACATGTGATTCTCATTACCAGCTACATCCTTTTAGACAGGAGGCAGAAATAATTGGATCCATTTCTATTTTAATTATATTTCTTTGCCTTTAAAGCGATCGCCAGTGGAAATCTTTAAGCCACTACAAACAGCACCACTTCAAATTCCCTGGATTTCAGTGTGGCCTGGATTTCCTTCAACAGGGCCAAGACCACCGCCACAATTGATATATCTTGTTCTTGCAGACCTGGAGTTGTCCCTAAAGATGAACTGATTCCTCGCTTTTTCTCTTGCTCGTTCTCTTTCTCCCCTCCTTCAATGCCTTTCCTCCTCCAATCCTATTTTCTTTCTGAAGTAAGGATGGAGACATGTTCTATTTTACCAGTACCTACTCTGTTAAAACATAAGAGGCAGAAGTCTCTTGTGATGAATGCTGTCTGCAGAATGCAGAGGTGTGGACCTTCCCTTCTTATTGCCCATCAGTGCTCCAAGTGCTCTCCAACTTCTCTAGAATTTCAGATTCAGGAACAATCTGGAGTCCAAATGCTTCCGATTAGGAGACTGGACCTGGGTCAGGTGGCTCACGCCTGCAATTCTAGCTACTGAGGAGGCTGAGATCTAAGAATCATAGTTCAAAGCTTGCCACAGGCAGATAAATCTAACAGACTCTTCAATTAACCAGCCAAAAAGCCAGAAGTAGAGCTGAGTTCAAGCCCTAGCACCTCACCCTAATCCCTCTCCTCCCACTCCTTTTTTTTTTTTAAGGAGTCAGGCTCCTTGTGAAGTCAAACGGTGCAGGCAGTGAATACAACTGAAGTGTTGAACTCACTGGAGCCATTTCTCCTCACTTTCTTTCCATCAGTCTGTCTCAAAGGTGCTCTTGGCAAAGTCACAAGGCAAGGGCAAGATTAAAAACCATCCAGTGCTCAAAGGAGGGGACATTATGCCCACAGGGAGGAAGAGAAGAGGATTGCTGCTCCAAATCCCTGAGAGATGACAAGGAGCCTGGTGTGTCCCTCGGCCAGTGATTGGTCACAGATCCTCTAGCATTGATTCACCCCATTGATGATTGGTTGGCTCTCAGAATACTGTCTGCACAAAACAAAGACCGAGCTAGTCTTTCTTAAAGCTAAGTAAATAAATACCTGGATTGTGATCCATGTATAGCTACACTTTCCTGTTACAAATTTAAATGAGATAAAGCGAGGAGAGGACTCCAAGGTATCAGAGCAAACAAAACATTTGCTGTAATGGAACCATCCTTTAAAGATCATGTTACTATGGAAGTAGAATGGTGTTTTATTGGTTCCTTTATACACATATATAAATAAAAGTGTGAGGCTTGTATGGAGAATTTTTTCCAAGAAGTTTAACAAGGAAGCAGCGGCACACAGCACAGGTTAGTGACCCTAAGTGTGCATGTGACACAGCAGACAGCTCTCCTTGATGAAGGCAGGCTTGTGACTAAATAAACCTGTTTATTCACAACATTTCTAGGCATTTCAGGCCTAGAAATGAAGCCTATGAGGTAGCTGGGAGCCATCTTAACAAGTTGTTTGCTCTTATTTGTTTTTTCCATTTTCCTTTCATGCATCCTCTAATAAATTCAAGCAAACTGAGTTGACATTTCCTAATGTGATTAAAAACACCTTGCCCAACCTAATGTTGCTTAGGTTTATGCTCTTGTTTGGAATAGCCATGACTGACATCCAAGTCAATGTGACCTTTCGTAAGCTGACTCCCAAAGGGAGTGGGGCAAAGGGGTTCTTGCTCTCTTCTGAGAGAGCCATCCCCTCTCTGCCTCTGGGCCTTCCCTGCCAAAGCCTACCAGCAGGAAAGCCAACAACCTCGCTGGACAGGCCCGAGGCTTTTTACCATCCCTTGTTTACATTCCTGTAATTTATAAAGTTCCACAGTGAGCTTTCCCGTCATGTGGATCCACATTGCACAACTGAATCTTTATTTAGAGAGAGGAAAAAAGATTTTTACATCCATTCCTTTCCAAACAAACACTGAATGCAGTGCAGGGAAAAATTCCCTGCAGCTCTCTCATGAGAATTTTATATTCCTTTTCTTGCTCATAGGAATATTGAAAAGCTTTCTTCTGAAGATTCTTTTTTTCCTTGCTGGTCCTGGGGCTTGAACTCAGAGCCTAGGTGCTGCTTTGTGCTCAAGGCTAGTGCTCTACCTCTTGAGCCACAGCACCACTTCTGGCTTTTTCTGAGTAGTTTATTGGAAATAAGAGTCTCACAGACTTTCCTACCCAGGCTGGTTTTGAACTGCAATCTTCAGATCTCAGCCTTCTGAGTAGCTAGGGTTACAGGTGTGAACCACCTGCACCTGGAAGATTCTGGAAGGGTGGTGGTGGTGGTGGTTCCTGGTGCTTGAATTTAGAGACTCAGTGGCAAAGTAGGCAAAACAAAGCCCTTTCCAGACAAAAGCTGAAATAGCCCATCACCTGAAGACTCTGTCTATAAGAAATGCTTAAGGAAATCTTTCAGGTTGAAAGACAGTTACACCAAGTAGAAAAAATGGATCTCAAAGAGACAAGAATCAGAAACAGTAACCATAGAGGGAAAGAATAAATAATTTTTTTCTTTAAGTCTCATACCCAGATAATAGACTGCTTATAGCAAAAGTAATAATCATATAGTGTAGGGTTAGAAGTAAAATATGTGACAGCAACAACACAGAAGCCTGGAGGAAAGAGATGGAAGTACACTGTTGTAAGATTCTCATTCTGTGTAGGATGTCTATAATGTCATTCGACACATTAAAGGTGTATACTACAACCCTAAAGCAAGTTCAAAAATAATATGACAAAGAGTTATAGCTCATAAAGCAACAAATGAGGTAAGTTGTATCATAAAAACATAACCCCAAGGAGTGCTGAAAAGGAAGAAAAGGGAACAAAGAACAGAAGGAACTCACAGAAAACAAATATCAACATGAAAGATTTAAACATAACCTTATCGATAACTGCAATAAATGCAAACGCTCAGATTGTCAGATTACATAAAATTCAAGTCACTATATGCTGCCTATAAGAAATTCAACTTAAGTAGAAGACTTGTGTGCATTAAAATGTTTAATTATCAGGCTAGATTGGCAAGGCTTAAGTGGTAGAGCATTGCACCTAGCAAATGTGAGGTCCCAGTATTGCAAAAACGAAAACAAAACCCCCACAAAACTGGGTCCTGGTGGCTCACACCTGTAATCCTAGTTAAGCAGAAAACTGAAATCTAAGAATCATGGGTCAAAGCCAGCTGAGTAGGAAAGTCAATTACCTAGAAGTGGAACTGTGATTCAAGAGCACTAGTTTTGAGAAAGAAAAAACAAAACAAAACAAAACGCAGTGCACAGCACTTACATTCAAGCCTTATACTGGCACCAAAAAAAGGGACATATATAATTATCTGTTACTTAATAGATCATCCATTTGATAATGCAAAGCAATGAGGGCAAAGGGTCTGCCAAGCAAGTATGAAGATCCATTGCAGTACGAAATCCAGTATGAAAACTGGATACTAGCCAAAGAGCAGGCACATGGAACAGGAGAGACTGTAGAGCTAAAGTATCTGTCTAGGTGTTATTGGAAACTGTTTTGTGATGTTTTTACAAAAATGCTTTCACATTCTAACAAGGAAATAAAGCATTATTTAATTAATTGTGTTGAGAAAATAGTTTCCATATGCATAAAAATAAACCTGAGAGGTAATATGATAATGCCAGTTGAACTAAATATTAAAGGTAAAACTTAATGGCAAGAGAATAAATTTTCAGATAATATTTTTGTAAAAATGGAATTATTAGAGATTACTTCCTAGAGAATATCCTTCTCCTCTCAAAAAAACCCAAAAGGTTGTGTTTATGTGAGCACATTGAAGTTCAGTATTTCTATTTACAAAGAGCTCAGCAGACTATGCTAGCAGCCAGATGACAGATGGGTAGAGATATTTATAATAACAAAAATTGAGAAGGAATTAATTTTAGACCCTGTAGTGCCCAATATCATAGCTACTACGTGCTTGTTTCTAGTAACATTTAAGTTAAGTTAAATTAAATTAAATTAAAAATTTAGTTCCTACATGTTCAACTTCCCTGGACATAAAGGAAATGCAAATCAAAACAACACTGAGCAGGGTACTGGTGGCTCTTGCCTATAATCCTACCTACTCAGGAGGCTGAGATCTGAGGATTGTGGTTCAGGGCAGGGAAATCTTTAAGACTTTTATCTCCAGGGGCTGGGAAGATGGTTCAGTGGTAGAGCACTTGCCTCGCATGCCTGAGGCCCTGGGTTCGATTCCTCAGCACCACATAAGCAAAAAGAAAAAAGCCAGAAGTGGCGCTGTGGCTCAAGTGGTAGAGCTCTAGCCTT
>NW_012267241.1:9385354-9394496 GCF_000151885.1 Dipodomys ordii
TGCAATGGGTCCACCTGTATCCCTATTTAAACAATTTGTTTTTTCCCTTCCCCTCCACAAATTATACCAACATCAAATACAGTGAAAGCAGGGGTTCTACTGTGGGGGAGGGACATACAAAGCAACAAAGAAATACCTTATAAATATGTTAGACACAATAGCAAGAAAGAAAAAAAAACATTTGAGTCCTTATCTTGGGGCTCATTCTTATCTGACCATTTCTGCTTGTCTCAGACATATACTAGTTATTGCAAATTAGGGAAACCATGGGACCTATGTTTCTATGGCCATACCACCCTGAACACACCCGATCTCATCTGTATTCTTTATTTTTTTAAAAAAAACCTCTAAACCATTAATGTATTGGTATATTTGATGAATAGTTGGGTTGTTTCCAAGTTAGGATTTTATGAATAAAGGTATTATAAATATAATTATTTAATCCCCATTTGACAGCAATTCAATAGTATTTCCTCTCAAGGGAATACAAGTTCAGACTGAACATGGCATTTATCTAAATTTCATTTTACTCATAGTAAAGAAACAAAAGATGGCATGGTTTATATCTATATTAGGAAAATGTGAGACTAACCGACCAGTGGTATGATTATGGTTTCAATATGAATGTTGCCATAGTTTCACTGTTGAAAGATTGGTCCTGAGCTGGTAGTGCTGTTTTGGGAGGCATGGGAACTTTAGAAGAACTTTTGATGAAGAAGGTCACTGGGGGCTTGCTTTGAAGGTTATACTTTGTCTCACAGTCCCTTACTCACTCTCTACTCCCTGTCCATTTTGGGATAAACAGCCTCTTCCTCCAAACCCTCTCACCATCATAATGTTCAGCTTTACCACTGACTTGGAATCAGCAGAGCCAAGGACTATGAACTGAAATACCAGTAAGTGTGAGCCAAAATAAATTGATTCTTTACTTCTGTTAGTTATTTTATAACAGCTGTAAGAAAAGTAACTAAACTAAACTGGCAGAAAATGAGGGAAGGAGTGACATTGTCCAAAAAGAAATGGACTCTTTACCTGACTTACACAATGGTAACCCTTCTGTACATCACTTTTATAATAACAATTTAAAATCTAAAAAACAAAAGAAAAGTAACTAACAAACCACAAGTATCCTACCAAGAAAAAAGACAGGGATGCTACAACAAACACCCCTTCAACATTTCCCATCACCTGTTGGCATTGATGCCATTTACCATCTTGCTCCTATAGACCCTGTCCAGCCTCAATTTACATTCCACTTCTAGTAATGGGAACTCGGTTTCACCAAGACAGACTGACTCAGCTTGAAACTGACCACTTGCTTAAGAAGTACCACTTGATAATCCCTCTTTAGAGGCCCATCTCCTGTGACTCTTTGGTATTTCTCATGTCCTGGTTGGATGCTTCTACTTTCCATCCTGGGGCTTGAACTCAGAGCCTGGGAACAGTACCTAGAGATAAGAATTTCACAGAGTTTCCTGCCTAGAACTGGCTTCCAACTATGGTTCTCATTTCTCACCCTCCTCAAAAACTAGGATTACAGTGTCTGGCTGAATGTTCCTACTTATGAACTGCTGAAGTGTGTGTTGTTTATACCATACATTGCCTGATATTTTCTTTTATTATTAGAAAATACCATTTCAATATCTCCCTGATGCCACTGTTTTTACCTAGAAGTTAGTTTTTGAAAATTTTCATCTGTTAAATATAGCTTCTGTCTCATTTTCTCCTCTCCTTCTGGAATTTCCTCTCTGTAACTTCTTTGTTGCATACTTTGACTTCTACATTCTAGATTCTGTCTTCTGAGCCATCAAAAGTTCATTCATTTTCTCTTCAGTTGACTATTTTGATCTTCATTTACTGTTATTGATTTTTGACAGTCAGATTTATAATTCTGAAATCCACCCCCCTTTTAGATACTCCATCTCATCTTTTACTCTCAATGAGCAAAATAGAATCATTACATTAAGTTATATGTCAGAATTATTTTTTAGATCTTCTGTAGCTCTGCTGAGTTTTTCTGGTTGTTATTTATGTGGCTTTTCTCTCTGTGCATCTGTTAATTTTTTTCTGGAAATGAAATCTATATAATATAAAAACCATTTTAAAGTACACAATTCAGTAAGATTTAGTACATTCACAGTAATGTGCAATTGCTACTTTATTTCAAAATACAATCACAAAAGAAAATCCTATATTCACTAAATAGTCCATTCCTATTTACACTACAGTCCTGGGCAACTACCAGTTTGCATTTATTTAAGTCTTTATGTAAAATGGGCTTTTTTTTTCTTGGTTGATTGTGGGGCTTAAACTCCTGGCTTGGGCACTGTCCCTGTGCTCTTCAGCTCAAGGCTAGCGCTCTACCACTTGAGCCATAGTGCCACTTCTGGTTTTCTGAGTGGTTTATTGGAGATAAGAGTCTCATGGACTTAGTTGCATGGACTGGCTTTGAACTGCGATCCTCAGATCTCAGCCTCCTGAGTGGCTAGGATTAAAGGTGTGAGCCACCAGCACCCAGCTATAAAATGGGCTTCTTGTAGACAGCTCATAGTTGGGTCTTGCTTTGATTAGATCCCCTCACTTTGTTGTTGCCTAAAAGTATTCAAAGGGAAAACTGGGAGAAAATGAGGAAGAAGTGATGCTGTTCAAAAAGAAATGTGCTCATTACCTGATTTATGTAACTGTAACCCTTCTGTATATCACCTTTTTTTCCCATTATTGTCAAGGTGATTACAGAGGAGTTATAGTTACATAAGTAAGGTAATAAGTACATTTCTTGTCTAACTTGTTACTCCATCCCTCATTTTTCTCCTACTTTCCCTTAGTCCCACCCACCTCCCCACAAGTTTTACAGATCATTTCCAATGTATTCTCTTGTGTATATTGTTGTTGCATTCCCCCCTTGTCCTTTGTCTCATGATTCTGTTGTTCTCCTTCCCTTCCCTAATTCAAATAAATGTATATGCAATACCAGGGTACCAAAATCAAATACAGTGACAACAGGAAATACACTGTACATTACCTTTACAATAAAAAATAAAATAAAGCAATAAGCTGGTTGCAGTAACTTATCTTCTTTATTTGTGATTAATGTCTCTAGACCCTTTCTGATGAAAAGGATTATCATGACTTTAAATTCACTGGAAACATGAGCAGTCAGATTGGAACTGAATTTTAGTGACAGACTGATACCAGAAATGGTGCAAATTTTCTGTTAATCTCTTTAAAACATGGTAGGTGGACTTACAGAACTAAAGAAAGCAGTTTGGAGAAAGAAGTTTGTGTAGAGATGAAGCAAATGAGTATGTGGGATACCCGTGTAAGCTGGAAATTGGGGCTCAATTCTACTGAGCACCTAGAAGATTCTATGTAAAAATGACCCAAATCACGGAGGATGGAAATTGTGATGTCTCTCTGGTGACATTAGAACAGAGAAACATGTAGTGGTGTGCAATATCCTACTGTATGAAGATCTCATTTATTCATATTATTTCTTAAACCAGGCCCAGGTATCTCCCTAAGTGTAAGAAGATCATAAAAGAATATTGGCTTAAAAAAATGTTGCCAGGCTTGGTGCCAGTGGCTCACGCCTGTAATCCTAGCAACTCAGGAGACTGAGATCTGAGGATCTCGGTTCAAAGCAGGAAAGTCTGTGAGACTCTTATCTCCAATAAACCACTCAAAAACCAGAAGTGGCGCTGTGGCTCAAGCAGTAGAGTACTTGCTTTGAGCTGAAGAGCACAGGGACAGCACCCAAGACAAGAGTTGAAGCCCCACAACCAACAAAAAAAAAGTGTTTCCAGGTGCTAGTGGTTCACATTTCTAATCTTAACTACTCAAAAGGCTGTGATCTTAGGATAACATTTCAAAGCCTGCCCAGGAAGGAAAGTCTATGAGATTTTATCTCCAATAAACTACCAAAAAGCAGGAAGTAGAGCTGTTGATCAAGTGGCAGAGTGCTAGCCTTGAGCAAAATAAGGTCAGGGACAGCACCTAGATCATAAGGTCAAGCCCCAGGACCAACACACACACACACACACATACAAATAAACAATAAAAAAAAAAAAACATTTTCCTGAATTCTATTCTTCTTTTTCCCTGTTTTGGTTATTTCAGGTGGGAAGATAAATAGAATCTGTTACTTCTCTTTTATAATGTTATTTTTATGCAAAACATAATTTATGTGCTTTATTTAGCTATTATATTCATGCAATTTTAAATTCCTTCTATTTTTGCTTTAATTTGGTTTTCATTCTAGCTTTTTTTTTTTGCAGCATAGGTGTTGAATCACATTTTCACTAAGATATTGGCCATTCTGAAATCTTTCTCTTTATAACTTGCATTGTACAAAATATGACCAATTTTCCCGTTAACATCCTTTGCCTGTAATCAGCAATTTCAGCCTCCAGACTCCCTTTTTCCTGGAAGCTGGTAAGAACAGAACATGCTGAGGGTGTCTTTAGTCAGCAGATGTCCTGTGGTTATAAAGCTGGCCTCTCTCCTAAAACTGGGATCATCACATCCACTACCACCATGGTGTCCATGGAACATTTGGGCTCTGTGCAAACCTGTTAGAGCTCTGGAGATTTGTGATATTTGTTTTATAGGCTAGGCAAGCTAGCTTTTAGGTGTTTGCAGATTTCTAAAAAAATATCCATTTACATGGTGATATTTCTGAGTTATTTTTTCCTCTCTCTCTATTTTGATCTACCAGTCTGTGTGATTTCATATGCTCCAGATGCTTCTTGCTGCCCCGCTCAGACTCTCCTGGAGTGCATACTTTGCTTTGGAACCGATGGCACTGTGGTATGCATGGCATCAGGGCCATCAATTGTCTGGTCAGGTGCAGACACCTGTGTGAGTCACTCCCTACAGGATAACTAGATGGCATATGGGCTTTCATATGTTACAAGTAAGGAGCATTTAAGAAAAAAAAGGGGGGTTATCTTGCTCAAACCGTACCCATCATAAGAACACCCTCCCTGCAGTGATTGCCCCATCTCTTCTTGCTCTTTCTCAGCAAGATTGCTTCAAAGAGCTGTCTGCACTTGCTCCTTCCATTTCTTCACACCTGGCCCAATGACAATCTGGTTTTAAGACTCCACCCAGAGCTTCTCAGCGCGTCTCTCCCCATCCCTGCAATAGCCTTTCAGGTCTCATCCTGCTCGTGCTGGCAGCATCTGATGCTGCAGACCTGCCCTCTTTCCTCCTCTAGTTTTCTGCTTCACTTCCACTCTCTTTCTGGTCCTTTCCTAATTGGTTGATAGTTCTGAGGGTTCAAGTCCCACTCTCATTTTTATTTTCCAGGAGAAACCATAGCTTTGCTGACTCCTCACCTGTTGGAGAGATGGGGATGAAGAAGGAAAAGACTTCGTAATCAGGGGAGGGTGCCAGCCCTTGCCTTAGACCCTGAGATTCTCGCTGAGAAGAGTTAGCTGGAAGAGAATGGGACCGTAATGACAAGCCTGCCGCTTCCAGGTGTGTCATCGAAATGCTCATGACTCAATAGCAACTCAGTTGTTCAGAACATGGAAAATGTAAGCTATACATGGCAAGAGGTTCCCACAGAAAAATTGCCACATCTGATATTTCATGCAAACACAGAACAATGCATCGAACTGCGATGCCAAATGGCATTTCATTGCCTCAAATTGCTAGGAGGAATATGACTATAGCATGTTGAAATAGCCCCTTGTGGGAGAGAACCAGTCAGAAGGGTCTGCTCTCATTGCTTTATACACACGTATGTGGTACAGCACTCTAAGAGAAGCTAGCACTCTACCACTTGAGACATAGCTCCACATTTTTAGTGGTTCATTGCAGATAAGAGTCTCACAGATGTTTCTGCCTAAGCTAGCTTCAAACTGTGAGCTTCAGACCACAGCCTCCTGAGTAGCTAGGATTACAGCTATGAGCCACCGGCCCTGACTACCTTGCCAATCCATTTCTCTTCCCTGCCAGCTGAGCTTCTGAAGACTTCCCCAGATGCATCCCTTCCTGAGGCTAACTCCACTCACCTGCCCACACCCTCTTTGTTCATGGAAACGTTTGTACCTGCCTGATGTGGGTTTCTTCATCCCTCTCTTGTCACTCTAGTAGAGATGAAGCCATCCAGCTACTGATACCCACAGTCTAACCTCATCTTATTTTCAGAAGCTAACATACCCCCTTCCAAAGCTTTCCTGAAAGCCTGCTATTCATCACCAGCACTAGATCTGCAGCGGCTGCCCCCTCGCAAACACCCTGCTGAAACTCAACCCTGCTGCTGGTTCACCAGTTCCCGGCTTAGGCTTCGCCGGCAGCAGACAGGGCTTCATGAAGTGGGATCTGAAGGAATCCCTTGTGGGGCTAGTTGTTCCTGGTCCCCTGGAGGAGACTCAAGCAGCTTCTAAGGCTTTTCTGGTTATTTGTGGGTAACAGAAATCCTCCAAATCACTGGAAGTCCAGTAATGTGTTTCATCTAGTGTAACAGTAATGAACTCTAATGTGTGCCTGGGCTGGGTTTTCTCCCCTCTGCCCTGGTGCCAGGTTCACCCTGGACCGGCCACCTGCAGTGGGAAAGGTCCCAATATATTCACCTTCATTTTCCTCTCTCTCTTTCAGTACTCCAACTCCACCCTTGCCTGCCAGTCTGGACCACACCCAGGGTGGAGCAGTGAGGGAGGGTCAGGCTGAGTCTCCACAGCTGGGAATTGAGTGAGGAGCTGGCATTATTCCTCCCTAGCTACTTTTTGTGGGGTTTTCAGAGATCTCTTCTTTGAGGCTCTCTTTCCAACTGGTCCCTCAAGACACATTCTTCCATTGTGAAGGTCTGATAGAGCCTCAGAACTTTCTCAGGGGTAGTGTAAAAAGATCCATGTGAGCTTTCTTACCTGAGAGATCCAGCGGGAGACACTCCCATATTCTTGCTCCTAATAACTGTCAGCAGGTCCCATCCATACCACCTTCTCTGCCCCCTCTTTCCATAACACAACTGTACAGCCCACCCAGAAATAGCTCTCTCCAAACTCCCTTCTTAGCCTTTAAATTCCTCAAGTCTGGTACCAGTGGCTCTTGCTTGTTGTCTTAGCTATTCAGGAGGCTGAGTTATAAGGATCATTGTTCAAAGCCAGCCTGGACAGGAAAGTCTCTGAGACTATCATCTCCAATTAACCACCAAAAGTTGGAAAATGGAGCTGTGGCTCAAGTAGTAGACTTGGGCACCAATACACTAAATTCAAGCCCCAGGACCTGCGCGCGCGCACACACACACACACACACACACACACACACACACACACATCACCTTACAGATTAAAGGGAGAAAGTCAGGGTAACAACACGAGTTTGAGAAAGCCACTTTGTAAGGGAGATCCTCACTCTTTTCTTCCCTTCCTTCCTTCCTCTTCCTCTTTTCTTTTTAAGACAGGGTCTCACTATGTAGCACAAGTTGGCCTTGAACTTTTGATTACCTTTTCTGAGCTTCCTGAGTGCTGGGATTACAGGAATGTACTATCACACCCAGCATAAGGTAGACTTGAATATTACTTAGGATTGCAGCATAATCCATCAGCCCAAATGGACTGTCATTCTGTTTCCAAACCTTGGTTCATTGCTTTATGTCTGCTGTTGAGCTAAAGAAGGAAGAGAGCAAAATAGCAAGAGACAAAAATATCATAAAGGGGAAGGGAAATGGTCAGTGAAATGTATCAGGGAAGGGTTGGCCTTCCTCTCAGAACTGTGTCTCCTGCTCTACTGCAGGCTGAGATTTTGCACAACGTGAGAATAAACACTTTGGTGTACACCGGGTGGCTTGTCATAGCGAACAATGCCTGCCCCTGTTAATAGCTAGACACCAGAACGTGAGCAAGTAGCAATGATGCCTGTGGTTTGGCCACTCACCCCCCTTGCCTGGGGCAAACTCCCTGGGTGGTGGGGCTTCCTGCTCAGACTGGGAACAAAAACCCTCCTCTTTCAACCCAGAGGGACTAAGGGCAGAGAACTGTTTGCTCAGGCATTGCAATACCTGGGGAGTACCAGAGAAGAAAGAGAGGTTGGAGGTGACCTAGACTTGAGAAACCACTGTCACACTGAGGCTGGAGCCTTGGAGCCCAAAGTGCCTTTTGTGCCCCCAAGGCATCAGAGACAGGAGCTGCAGAGGGGCCTGTGCCATCAGCATCAAATCAGCCAGGGTGGGCAGATTGGCCACACACTTCCAGCTGCCAGTACAAGGCAGGCCTGGCAGGCAAGTGCCACAGTCCCAGCCAACAGAAAAGTCACTGGCATAGATCCTGGAACCGCTGTATCCCTTCTCTGAAGTCTTTCTTTTCTTCTTTGAGGAAGGTGAGATTTGAAAAATCAACAAACTTAGGCCATGCAGGGTGGCACACCTGTAATGCCAGCCACTTGGAAGGCAGAGATGGGGGAGGGTATTGGGCTCTGAGGCCATTCAGGACCAAAAATAAAAATAAAAAAGTTTAAAAAGCGAACAAGATCCCATCCTAATGAAGAAGCAGAGCATCTTGGTCTAAGGCAAAAAGTTGACATGCTATCTGGAAAAGAACTAAAGCCAAAGAGAGAGAGAGAGAGAGAGAGAAAGAAAGAAAGAAAGAAAGAAAGAAAGAAAGAAAGAAAGAAAGAAAGAAAGATTGTGGCTTAAGTGATAGATTCCCTGCCTAGCAATGTAACACCCTGAGTTCAAAGTCCATACAGAGACAGAGACAGAGAGAGTGCAAGCAAAAGAGTGGGAAAATAAGAAAGAGAAAAAAAATCAAGAAAGAGCAAAGAGCTTGAAGGAAGCTCCAGCTTGAAGGTCACTGGGCTCCTGTTTCACAGGAAGTAATAGTAATAATAATAGCAACAGGTATTTTGTGCAGGTGACACATTTCCTAGACACTCAGGGAACACCTCATTTATGTCTCCCAGCAGCCTGGCAAAGTGATCACTATCACATTGTACAGACGGGGAAACTGAGACTCCATGGGGCCAATTCACTTGCCTCAAGTGTCATGGCCAGGAAAGGAAACCCCAGAGGAGAGGCCCTGCTAGGGGAGCCCTGCCCAGATGTGCTTTACATTACATCATGACACCACTGTGCAGACAAGCTTGGTGGGAACGCAGTCCTAGGCAGGCCGAGCATCTGAAAGTGGCCGGGGCGGGGGGG
>NW_012267241.1:9398036-9418402 GCF_000151885.1 Dipodomys ordii
TGGCTTTTTTCTTATGTGGTGCTAAGGAATCGAACCCAGGGCCTCAGGCATGCAAGGCAAGCGCTCTACCACTGAGCCACCTTCCCAGCCCCTCCTCACTTTTATACCCAGGAATCGTATAGCTGGATCATATGGTAATTTGGGCTAGCATTTCCTGAGCTCCAATGTCAAGTTGCGTTAACAGTAACTGCCTTACCAAGCAGAAAAGTAAAAGGTAGTCGGTGGTGATAGCTAAGGGCCATCTCTGAAACAATGCAGCTGAGAAATCTCATTCAGCTTGCACCCTCTTGTGGAAAAGAAGATAAACAACACTGTTTTATTACCTGAGAAGGTGGGGATGTCCCGCTGCCTCAGATGCAAACCATAACAAGTTTCAACTTCCATTTCATATCTCAATCATGATATTGGTGTCATTTCATACATCTTTCTTCTGGATGAACCTCTTCCATAGAGAAATGTGTATGCAAGTCCTTTGACTACTTTGTTCCACAAAAATTTATAATTGTGAAATACAGTAAACAAATCAGAGCATACAGATACAAATGGGACACAAGATTTAAATCTGAAATTCTTTATTTGTATTCTGATCACGGAAAGTTCTTAGAAGACTCTTTGGATGGATTTCCTAATTTTTAATTAACTAAGTTAATGCAGAGGTACTGAGAAGCCTTTTGATTTCACAGCATCTAGATTTGGTGTCACATTCCAAAGGATCATAGATGAAGGCAACTCATTAAGAACTTTGAGAAAATCTTCATCAGTTACTCAGTGGATAAAAGATTGATACCTGGGATATACAAAGAAGTCAAAAAGTTAAACAGTAAAAGAACAAATAATTCAAGTAATAAATGGGCAAACAAATTGAATAGTAAGTTCTCGGAAGAAGAAATACAAACGGCTGACACATAAAGAAATGGTTAAAATTTTTAGCTATATAAAGGAAATGTAAATTAAAACTGTACTAAAATTCCACTCTACTCTAGTCAGAATGGCCCCAATTAAGAAAACAAACAACAGCTGCTGCTGAGAATTCAAGAGAAAAGAAGCTCTCATACACTATGGGTGAGAATGTAAACTAGTGCATGCATCTTGGAAATCAGTGTGGAAGTTCTTTAAAAAGTAGGTTTACCTTATGACCCCACCATACTACTTTTGGGCATATATCTGAAGGCGTGTAAATCCATTTACAAAAGAGACACCTGCATAACCATATTTATCACCATTTTGTTCACAATAACTCAACAATGGAACAACGGAATGGAATAACATGGAGTGTTTAACAACCAAAATATACATAAAAATAATATAGTACATATATACTATGGAACATTACACAGCCAGAAAGAATGATAAGATTATGTCATCTGGATGAAATTGTGTCATTTAGGTGAATCAATAGAGCTAGAGATCATAATGTTGAATAAGGTAAGCCAAACTCAAAAAGCCATATATTATGTATTTATACTCATTTTCAGAGGAAAGGAGAGGTGAGAGTGATGGAGAACAAATAGTTATGGGACTTCATAGTGTCTATGTAAAAAGACAGTGAAAGAAAATTCAGTGGAAGCTATTGAACAATCGTGGGTAAGGGGTACTGGGAAAAAGAGAGAGCATGCATTCAAAAGATGAGGTTAATCTAATTAAATTACAATATTTGCCTGTATGGATTACCAATGTGCAAATAATCTAGGCTGAAAGAAAATGAATCACAGAATAAAAAAGGTTATAAAGAGTATAAATATTGGACTGGGAATGTGGCTTAGTGGTAGGGTGCTTGCCTAGCATGCATGAAGCCCTGGGTTTGATTCCTCAGTACCACCTCAACAGAAAAAGCTGGAAGTGTCGCTGTGGCTCAAGTGGTAGAGTGCAAGCCTTGAGCAAGAGTGTAAGTGCCAACTTAGAAAACCACACAGACACACAGTCATGTGAACCAAATTAAAGGCTTATTGCCAGCAAAGACACTGACAAGGCCAGTTCTCACAGGGAGATAAGCACCTGTCATTGTCTGATGTGACTACTTATCATTTATGTGTGTGGCAGGGGGAGCTGGTATGGATGTGTAGGACCAGAATTTCATCATGGTGGGCGAGGGTTTTTTGTTTCGTTTTGTTTTGTTTTTTGATCAGTTGTGGGGCCTGAACTCTGGGCTTAGCTAGCACTCTACCACTTGAGCCACAGTGCCACTTCTGGCTTTTTCTACTTATGTGGTGCTAAGAAATCGAACCCAGGGCCTCATGCATGCATTGAGCCACCTTCCCTGCCCTGGGCTAGGATGTGTGGCAGCTGCATAAGTAGTAGATGAGGGGCTGCAGTTTCCCAGACTGAAGGTCACTTTAAGGGGGTTGTAACTGCCCCAGTGGAGTGCCATTTGGTGGGAAACTTGGTGGAGCCTGGTACCTGTGGCAGATAATGCTTAGAAACATACACCAGGTCCCCAGTATTTATGGAGGGCTCTGGAGGCAGACAGGAGGGCCTGGTGCTGTACTGGTCAGAATATTTCCAGAGAAAAGTATGCAGATGTTAAAGAAGGGAGACACCATGGGGGAAGGCAAGGGAGAGTCTGAGGCTTGAAATAAGGGAAGCAAAGGTAGGCAGCCATACATGACTTCAAAAGGGCTAAGCATTAGAGGCTTTTTAGGCAAAACCTATAGACGAAAAAGAGCCAAAGGTAAAAGGTTTAGCCAGTCTACATGTAACTCAAGGGATAACTTGGTCAGAGTCTGTTTAAGGGAGCGATTGGCACATTCCACTTTTCCCGAGGACTGGGGGTGATAGGGATTATGGAAGTGCCAGGGAATGTTGAGAGACTTAGCCAAAAGTTTGGGTTACTGTAGAGACAAATTGTGTGCCATTGTCCATCTGGATTGATGCTGACAGGCCAAAGTAGAGAACTACCTCTTGTAAAAGAAATAGGATGCAGAGGAAGCTCTCTTATTAGCAGTGAGAAATGGCTCTATCCACCCTGTATAGGTGTCTATAAGAACCAACAAGTACTTGAACTTAGGAACAGATGGCATATGAGTAAAGTCTACTTGCCAATCTACACCCGGGATGTTACCTGGAGCCTGATGAGTTGGAAAGGGAGGTGGCCGTATATTAGTATTGGGGTTGGCTTTTTGACATATTTCACAAGTCCGTGAAAGTCGTGTATCAGCTGAGGTTAGAGGAAGGCTTTATTTGAGAAATTCTTCTAAGGCACCTACATGGGGATGAAGGAGGTAGTGCAGGTATTTGAGAGCATCCTGTTTGGAGGGAGGAGCCGGGCTGTCTGTTATCGATAGGCTGTCCATCACCAGTAATGCCAATGCCAATGTCTCCTCAAGAACTTTGCAGCCCATTTGGCAGTCTCATCAGCCAGGTTCAGGTTATTTCCCTTAGTTATAACTGAGCCATCTGGCTGGTGGGCTTTATGGTGAACTATGTCCATAGCTGAGAGAAGCAGAGAGGCTTTTAGAAGTTCAGGGATGGAACTTTACTGCATTGTTGGTGGGAGTGTAAACTTGTTCAACCACTTTGGAAAGCAGTATGGAGGTTCCTCAAAAGACTCCACATAGAGCTCCCCTATGACCCAGCAATCCCACTTTTGGGCATTTACTCGCATGTTTACAAACAAGACCACACTAAAGCTACCAACACAACTATGTTTATTGCAGCATTATTCACCGTGGCTAAGATATGGAACCAACCCAGATGTCCCTCAGTAGATGAATGGATCAAGAAAATATGGTATATATACACAATGGAATTCTATGCCTCCATCAGAAAGAATGACATTGCCCCATTTGTTAGGAAATGGAAAGACTTGGAAAAAATTATATTAAGTGAAGTAAGCCAAGTCCAAAGAAACCTAGGTCCCATGGTTTCCCTTATTTGCAATATCTAGTATATGTCTGAGTCAAGCAGAAAAGGTCAGATAATGTGATGTTAGGAAAATGAACCCTTAGATATGTATTTTAATGTTTTTTTCTTTCATGCATTTGTTTCTAACGCATTTATAAGATGATTTCTATGTTGCTTTGTATGTCCCTCCCCCACAGTATAACCCCTGCTTTCAATGTATTTGATGTTGGTATAATTTGTGGAGGAAATGGGGAAAAACAAGTCGTTTAAGAATACAGGTGGACCTGTTGCAACAATGAGAAGTATAAGCTGTCATGTCAAAAACGAACTTTACAACGTTGGTGCAGGGGTGGGGGGGGAGAGGGGAAGGGGGAGGATTGGGTGTGGGGATGGGAGGGAGGCTGGGAAGGGATGTGAAGGGTTAACAAAGGAGGAGTCTGCAATGCTTGATAAGAAATGTACACATTATCTTGCCCATGTAATTGTAACTCCTCTGTACAGTATGTTTACAAAAAATTAAAATTAAAATTTAAAAAAAGAAGTTCAGGGATGATAAGGACTGCTTACAATTGGTGTCCCTTTGTTGTTAACAGGCCTGGTTCTTTCCCCATTGCTGCATGAGGAAGGACAGCCTGTGTTTGCCGTCAGGGCTTGTCCTGCAGCTCTGTGGAATGCCTGTGTTTGGGCCACCAGCTCAGCCTGTGGGTTGGTGGTGTGAGAGGCAGAGGGCCAGTTTCCACAACATCAGAGAGTGACACAACAGCATGTCCAGCCACACGGGGACTTTTCGGGAGGAAAGAGCTGCCATCAGTAAACTAAATAAAATAAAAATTGGTTTTTGTAGTCATGGGGCCTGAACTCTGGGCCTGGGCAGCTCAAGGCTAGCGCTCTACCACTTGAGCCACAGCGCCACTTCCAGCCTTTTCTGCTTATGTGGTGCTGAAGAATCGAACCCAGGTCCTCATGCTTGCAAGGCAAGCACTCTACCACTGAGCCACCTTCCCAGCCCATGAGAATTGTTTTTAATGGTCCTTTGCTAATGTGGGCTGGATGAGGTAGTAAATCCTCCAGAGTCTCCACACATGAGTGTGTAGTCAAGCTCTCCTCACTGGGAATAGGTAATAGGGTGGATGGGTTAGCAGAGAACAGGACTGGAAGGTTAACATAGGATTTTCTATCAGGGATACTGGGAGGGAGAGAATGGGAAAGGGGGCGGGGCATTGTATGTAACCCTTTGTAGATTAGTAATTCAAAAAGGTGATGGTAAGCTAAAATGGTGAGGGCTGCTTCAAAAGTCAGTTGTTGCTGTTGTTTACTCCTATAGTAAGATTGAAGCAGCTGCTAGGCCACGGAGACAAGGAGCCCATCCCCTAATAGTAGAGTCTAGACGGTTAGATAAATAGGCAACCAGCACAAATGAAGAACTGACCTGTTGACCCAAAACTCCTAATGCAAAACCTTGATTTTCAGTGATGTATAGGGAGAATGGGTGAGAGAGATCTGGCAGCTTGAGGGCTGGAGCCTGTAACAGGGCTTGCTGAAGTTTCCTGAAGGGAGAAATAAGAGAGGAGGGAGATAACAGGGGTTCCTCAGGTGGCCCCTTAGCTGCTTCATATAAAAGGTGGGTTAGGAGGGAGTAGCTGGGGATCCAGGCCCCAAGGTTCCCAGCCAAACCCAAGAAGGAAAGAAGCTCAGCTTTAGTGGACAGCACAGGACAATTAACTGCTTTTCGCAGGAGGTGATAGCCTTGTGGGTTGGAGTAAACTGGACCCACAGACAAATCACTGACTGCTGGACAGCCTGGACCTTATTGGATGAAACTCGATATCCCCGGGAGGGAAGAAAGTTAAGCATTTTAACTGTATGGGCATGGCATAATAACTTGATGGGGCTGCAGAGGCGATGTCGTTCACATTTTGGATGAAAGTGGATGGTTATAAATTTAATCCCCATAGGTCCCTTGCCAGTGTTTGGCCAAAGAGATGAGGGCTGTCCCAGAAGCCCTGTGGCAGCAAGGTCCAAGTGATCTGTGTTGAGGTTTGGGTAGTAGAGTCTGTCAGGTAGAGGCAAAAAGGTCCTGGGAGGGGGAAACAAAGGAATAGTAGATTCTTTGAATCGAACACCAAGAAAGCATCCATTGTAGGAATGGTGGAGAATCATGTAAAAGGATTGGGAATGAGGGGGTGTAAGGGCACAACAGCTGTATTTATAAGGTGGAGATCCTGAACCAAATGGAAAGAGCCATTAGACTTGGCCACCGCTAGAGTGGGGGTGTTATAGAGAGAGGTAGCTGGGTGCAGCAGCCCTTTTCTCAGTAGGTCTTGAATAATTGGCTGTAACCCTAAAAGGCTGTGGCAAGAGGGGGGATGCTGAGGCTGTGAGGGAAAGTGTTGGGGGTCCGTTAGGGAAATATGGATGGGAGAGTGATGTGTGGTAATAGAGGATTTGTGGGTGTCCCAGACTTAGCGATTTACTTGGGAGGGGTGGAAGGGAAAGCCCACGGAGGGTCTGGGCTGTTGCATCAAAGCCGTCAGTAAAGGAAGTGTAGGGGAGGCTGAATTGGAATCACCCCCTAATAGTTGAGAAGGGCATAAAGTAATACAAGCATTACATTCAGCCAAAAGGTCTCTGCCCAGTAGTGGGACAGGGCAGCATGGGATAACAAGAAAGGGATGACAAAAGGTCACTGTACGAAGAAGGCAAATAGCAGGGGGTGTTTGTTGAGTTCTATTGGGCTTGTCCCCCAACCCTGACAACAGAGGTCTCAGCGAGGTAGGTCCAGCCCCAGAACTCAGTGAGTACAGAGTATGAAACACCTGAGTCCACTACCAATGAAATTGGCCTACCTGCAACCACAATTGTTACCCTGGGCTCCTGTAGTAAGGAGGTCCAGGGCTGCCTCAATCTTCAGCCGTCACTTCCAGGAGAGTGCTGGATGATGGGGCCTTGGTGTATGTCCTCTGTCCTCGAGAGGACAATGGACAGTCCACAGCCCCTTGTCTTCATACCTGGCACTTAGGACATGGAGTGGTAGGATCCTGTGGTTGTGGGCAGTCTTTAGCTTGATGGACCTGCTTGTCACATCAGTAGCATGGCCGGAGCAGAGCCCAGGAGTCTCCAGCTTGGCGGTTCCTCCTTTTCCAAGGGGACAAGACCCCCTCCAGTGCCCCTCCTGACCACATTTGTAGCAAGACCCAGGTGTTCCCAGTCAGGAAGGAACAGGTTGCCAGGCCTGTGGCTGGTGGATCTCTGCCAGCATCTGGTATTTGAGTTTCCAGGCCTTGTCCTCCCTTCCATGATATACTTTAAAGGCTATCTCTATGGCCTGATCCAGCCTTTTTAATTTGGCCCAGAATATCAGGGGCTGCCTGATTTATAAAATGTGTCATTGGACAGCGTTGTCTGTCCACAGACCCAGGGTCCCGGTTAGTATACTGGAGAAGTGCCTGTTTTAATCTATCCAAGAAGGCAGACAGATTTTCATTTTTGTCCTGTATCACCGTAGTCATTTTGTCATAATTGATGGCTTTGCGTGCTGTCCCCTGAGGCCCTCAAATAGGCGGGTTTTAAGCAGCCTGGTTTTGGCAGCCTGCCTGGGAATTGTAGTCTCAGTGAGGCTCCTGATGGGGGGTGGCCTCAGTCCTGACAGGGTGAGCAGGGGTAGTTTGATGGGCCTCATCAGCGGCCCTTTCCCCAAACCTCCCCCTGCTCCTCTGACAGTGGTGTGTGACTTAGAATAACATAAATACCATGCCAAGTAACTTCACAGGACTGAAGGACCTGTAATTCTTTAAGGTAGGTGGAAGGATTACAGGAAAATGACCCCAGGCATACCTCAACCTGAGATAGGTCAGCCGGTGAAAATGGGACATGCACACACAGGATTCCTTCTGCATCGTCCCCCATCCCCCCCCCCCCCAACACACACTTCCTGCAATGGAATCTGAGGAACTGGGGCAGGATTTTTAGTGAGAGCCTTAGCAGGTTCTCTAGTCTGAACCTGTGCAAGGGTGACACCTAGTGTCTCTGAGAGAGGTTGCTAACTGTTTCCAGAGCTCTGTTGAGTCCAGTATCTGTTTTGGCCTTGTGTGGTCAACTCCATTGTCATCTGGTTCTGAGCAGAATCAAGAAGGTCAGGAGAGGGGCGTGGCAGAGGAGGGCTTGGACTAAAGAGGAGGGGGGGGGATGAGCCACTGGAGCCAGAGCTGAAGGAGGGGGTAACAGCCCCCTCTGGGGCTTTGGGGGAGGTAGGGAGGGCAAAGGGAATAGCTGCCAGTCCTGAGAGGTGAAAAGGAGTCTAGGGGTTTAGTGGCTAACAAGAGGTGTGCAGGAGAGCAGGAAGAACAGTGATGGTCTAGAGCTAAGAAGGAGAAAGGATTCCCTGTAAGGGAGTTCCATCCACTATACCTGCAGGAGTAGTATAAGTCCCGTCAAATGTTGGGATCCAGTGTCCCATACAGGGGCCTTATTGTCCAGGGAATATTGAGGCCAGAATTGATTGCATAAGCGTTTGAGCTTATGAGGCTTTAAGTCCTGGAGCTTCAGTGTCTCCATGTTAGGCAGAAGACAGCCTAGAGGAGAGAATCCTGGGGAATGTTAGATTGGGCCCCTCCCATAATGAGAGCATGGAGTTGACCCTAGGTCCTCCAGAGCACTCCCGGGAGGTCTTTGGTCAGCTAACAGGAGAGGCAGTAAGATGGGTGGTCACCGCAGTTGCTGGGTCGCTAGAACTTAAGGGAAACAACAAGAGAGGTCATCACCTGCAGTTGGTGAATCCCTGGTCTATAATGACCAATGGCCTAGGCCTCCTGGCCTGAGTTTTTGGCCCTAACCTGTCACTCACCACTGAAGAGGGGCTGAACTAGCTGGTGTTGCATCCAGGAAGTGGCCCTCAGTCAGGAGGAATTCACATCGGTGGTTGTCTGGGTGGACTTGGATCCGACCCTGGGCCCCTGAGATAGCTCAGATTCCCCCGAGGGGAAGAGCAAAGTCACCAAGGGAAGCTCACTATCCCGGATTTCCACACCAGATTCTAAGATTCTACCCAGAAAACCACACAGACACATAGTCACGTGGGACAAAGGAAAGGCTTATTGCTAGCAAACACACTTGACAAGGACAGTTCTCACAGAGAGAAAAGCACCTGTCTTATAATCTACGGCGTATGTGGGGGTGCTAGGAGGCGGGGACTTCATCATGGCGGGCTAGGATGTATGGCAGCTGCACCAGCAGTAGACAGGGGGCTGCAGCTGCCCAGACTGAAGGTCACTTTAAAGGGGTTATAACTGCCCCAATAGAGTGCCATCTCAAGGTGAAGGGGGGTGGAGGCCAATTATTCACTGCCTTTACTCAATGGGCCTAGTGTTGCTGAGGAGAAGAGATGCTAAGCTGTGAAAAGGAGCCTATTGCACTAACAAAGAGAAGCTCAGAAAGTGCCTAGGCCCTGAGTTCAAGCCCCAGAACTGGCAAAAAAAAAACCCAAACAACAACAAAAACAGCAACAACAAAGAGGGTAGATTCTAGCAGAAGGACCCATGGGGAGGGTAAAAGAACTTTATACACATGTATGAAAATAGAACAATGAAACTTGTTGAGGTTGTTTTGAAAAGGGGGACAGGCATTTGTTAGGAAATGGAAAAACTTGGAAAAAATTATATTAAGTGAAGTAAGCCAGGCCCAAAGAAACATAGGTCCCATGGTTTCCCTTATTTGCAATATTTAGTATATGTATGAGTCAAGCGGAAAAGGTCAGATAATGTGATGTCAGGAAAATGAACCCTAGATATGTATTTTAATGCTTTTTTCTTTCATGCATGTGTTTCTCACGCATTTATAAGATTATCTCTTTGTTGCTTTGTATGTCCCTCCCCCACAGTATAATCCCTGCTTTCACTATATTTGATGTCAGTATAACTTGAGGAGGAGATGGGGAAAAACCAGTTATTTAAGGATACAGGTGGACCTGTTGCAACAATGAGAAGTACAAGTTGTCATGTCCAAAATGAGCTTTACAACGTTGGTGCAGGGGGGGGGAAGGAGAAGGATTGGGGTTGGGGGGGGAGAGGGGAGGCTGGGAAGGGATGTGAAGGGTAAACAAAAGGAGGAGGCTGCAATGCTTGGTAAGAAATGTACGCATTATCCTGCCCATGTAATTGTAACCCCTCTGTACAGTATGTTCACAAATAAAATTTAAAAAAAAAAAGAAAGAAAAGGGGGACAGGTTGAGGGAGAGAGATGCAGATGTGAGCGTTATCAGAGTATCTTGTGTACATGGAAATGACACAGAAAAGCCCCTTTGTAGAATTAATATAAGCTAACAGCAAATTTTAAACTATTGCAATAGCCTACACTTGATGCCACGCCCTGCTCTGAGTTGAGTCCCCAACTCACTGCAAGTAGGAGGTGCCAAGCTGTTCCTGGAAACAGATCTGGAAAAGGGAAACAGATCTGCCAAGTTCCATGAGGGTTTTCACTAAGTCATTCTAGGCAAGAGGCCCAGGGAGAAGTCCCTGAGCAGTCCTGGTATTTGAAATCCCCCTTGCGTAGAGACTTGAACCTCCAAGGAGCACAGAAGGGCTGGGCCTGGGGATGAAGCCAGCCTTTACCCATGGGTTGCAAGTACTTCCTGACTGCAGAGGGGATTTGTTGGAGGGATGAGATAAAGCCCTTGTCAAAGTAGTAGAACCTCATTTCTACTCATTTCTCATGAGTAGAAGCTTATTTCATTGCTAACATTCGTAAATGGATTCCCCAGATGACCACACGGAAATCCTTGGCTCTCTTCTGTGGAAAAGAAAATTTGGAAATTTTATAATAATCTGTATTCCACTCTAGGACTCATGATCCCAGAGAAAACAGTCTCTTGCACTCAACATCACTATATAAAACTCCAAAAAAGGGATTCTGTCTCCAGCTCATGACTCCTCCCAAGTCACAGTAAGGTCCTCAATTAACTGCAATGAGAGCCACATGTAACGTTCCAATTAGAAGACTAGCCCCCTACCCTACGCGCCACTTACTGCTTTATAAAAGAAAACATTGTGCTAAAATAAACGTGACTGGGTACACGATAGTGTTACAGCTACTTTGTGAATTTGGGGGGAAACTTAATTATGTTCCCACTGATTAAAAAAAGTCAAACACTGTTTTCATGAAGAGACATCAATGTCCCCCCAAAGGCTTGCTATTTGATGTTTCTGGAAGATTTTGAATAGGGATTGGGGGGAGGGAAGAATAGCAATTATTCTTCTTCTGCTTCACTTCACAGCCAGGATGTTTCTCTCTCAGGATGTCTCCTGAATGAGACAAGGTACTGTGCAGATTCACCAGGCTACAGATAAAGGAGAAATAATCAAACCAAAGGAAGAAGAAGACAATAGCTGAGGGCAGAAATGAAGCATGGAGAGAAGTCACTGCCATGGATTCAAGATCTTTGTAAAACACTCCAGGAAAATGTGGTATCCGGCTTTCCCTGGCTCTTGTACAGATCTAAGCTGCCATCAAGACCCCTGACAACTATGGCTGAAATAAAAAATGTATAGGGAAGTATAAGAGATACTTTAAGGCTGCTTTTACTGGGCCTGTGAATTCAGCAAAGCTTGGCACCGCCCCCACTTCCTTCCATTTTTCCATCTATGATCTTTGACCTGAGCCATTCCCTGTGGTGATCACTTTACAACTAACTACCTCGAGCTCTAGGAAAGACGCAATTCACTGATAAGCATCTTGTGACAAGAGGTGACTGCCACACACTTGCATGGCTTCTTCTTATCATCTTGAAGAGAATAGCCAAATGGTACAGACCTCCTGCCAGGCTGAATCTGTGACTTGAAACTGGTCAACTATGCATAACTTTGTGTGTGTGTGTGTGTGTGTGTGTGTGTGTGTGTGTGTGTATACTGGGCTTTAACTCAGGGCATGGATGCTGTCCCTTACCTTCTACTTCAAGGATGGCATTCTGCTACATCAGCTACAGCTCTGCTTCTGTCTTTTTTTGGTGGTTTTTGGAGATTAGAATCTTTGGGCTGCCTCTGAATAAAGATCCTCAGGTCTCAGCCTCAAGAGTAGTTTAGGATTCCAGGTGAGAGCCATAGCCCAGCTATGTATACCTTTCTTTTATCCCCTGCCCCTCAATTCTCCCTATTTAGTCTAAGTTGTCTACACCTTTGAAGATGGCTGGCAATGTAAAGAAGTGCCGTCTTACCATGGCTGGGCAATAAATCTCCTTTCTCTGCCCTTCACCAGGTCTCTTTACTTGACATAAGGGGATGAGCAGCCAGACCTAATCAAGTGGAGAGGCTGGCTCTAGCCAGTGCCATCTTGGCCACATGGTGGATAGCGAATGGGATTTAACTGACAGATATGAAAAGTAACTCATGAGTCCATCTGCAGTCACCAGCTTTCCAATAAAGACACTCAAGTTCTCTGGCTTCTCTGTTTCTCACAACTTTGTTACTTTTCATACCTTACAACACGAACATGGGACTCCTGAGGTTTGGGCCTGCAATCGAAAAACCCAGTTTCAAAAGGGTATCTTCTGACACAGTGGTGCAAGAATATTCCTGGTCTTTTACTCTAGGAAGCATGGATCTGACCAGAACAAAGAGAATGAGAAGCTGTATGTCTGTTCAAGACCTTTTCTCCAGAAGTCATTCAAAACCCACACAGGAGGCAAAAACTGCAGCTTGATCATTGCGTGTGTGTGTGTGTGTGTGTGTGTGTGTGTGTGTGTGTGTGTGTGTGTGTGTGTGTGTGATTGCTTAGGGCAAACTGGGGCCTCATGAATTATAAGTATATACTCTGCCAACTGAGCTACACCTGCAGCCCTCACTGTGACATTCAATGCAATGTTTTTAGTAGCTAGTGATTTTGGGCAAATTCTCATGTACTTATTTGCCATGTTATTTAAAAATATCAGATTGTCTTCCTAATTGTAAGTGTTGTGTATGCTCATGAAACAATCCTTTATTAGATATATTTTCTCCCTATTTTCTTCTTTATGATGTTTACCATTCACTCCCTTTTTTTCCATTCCCTCCCCTAAGAAATTTTTTCCTAACTTGAGGTTACAAAAGCCTTTTTATCTGTATTTTCTTCAAGAGTTTTAGTTTCAGTTTTTATATGTAGGCCCCAAAGAATTTTGCATATTGCATGAGTTAAAGGTTAAGATTCGCTTTCTAGGGGATCTTGTTTTAGGAAACATTTAAACTCCTTTTAAAGACTCAAAGTGGGGACCAGACACCACAAATGGTTAGGGCTATACATTACAAATGGTTTAGAATCAGATAAAACTCTCCTTTGGACAAGGGTCAAACATACTGCCTATGTACAAAACTACAGACCAATTTTAAATCAGCTAGATCATTCAAAAAGTTTCAAGGCTTGCCTGAGATTTAAAGTGGTTCTGAATAGACAGTATAACCTGGTGTCTGGTAAATAGCCAATGAAAATATGCCCTATAAAAAGGCATTTTCATTTTAATCCCAAATTATTCCTATGACTGGTTCTCAAATACAATCAAACAGCTAGGTGCTGTGGCATATGCCTATAGAACTAGTACTATTCACAAAACATGTCATCTTGTCTACCTGATGACTAGAAATGAATGCCTTAAGATTATTACTCCTCCACTGTACACAGTCATGGCTTAGTGTAAGCAGAAAAAGATAGTGTGCTATGGTCGTGGAGTTTGTTGGAAATCTGCCCTCTGGAACTTGTCAGAACTCACTCTAGGGTGTAAGAGAAAATCATTCACTGAGAAGCAGCGCAAGGGAATCACTCTACTGCAAAACTGCCAAGAACAAACAGAAACAGCAGCCAGGGAAAGCATCCTTAATGTCTTGAGAAGCTGGCTGCTTAGCAGGCCAGAAAAAAAGCCTTTCCTCCCAGTGTGTTCCCTTGGTAAGTCATAGCATGCTATTCTTGCAATGAGGAAGAAAAGAGACTAGGGAAATGGAAAGATACAAACAGGGAGTTGGCCACACTAGGGAAAGCAAGCTTTGTCTGGAGAAAGTAGGTTGTACTTTTCCTTAAACATTTATTCTAAGGGAATGTAGGAGTATCATTCCTTGGTTTTTCAATTTTCCAACATAAGTCAATAGTTTTGTGTTTTGATTTTTTTGTTTTGTTTTGTTTTGCCAGTCCTGGAGCTTGAACTCAGAGCCTGGGCCCTGTCCCCAAGCTTCTTTTGTTCAAGGCTAGCACTATATCACTTGAGCCACAGCACCACTTCTGATTTTTTTCTGTTTATGTGGTACTAAGGAGTTGAACCCAGGGCTTCATGCATGCTAGGCAAGCACTCTACCACTAAGCCACATTCCCAGCCCTTTGTTTTTTAGGTATGAAACCAAGCTGGGCATCGGTGGCTAATCAGTGGCTCACACCTGTAATCCTAGCAACTCAGGATGTTGAGATATGAGGATCAAGGTTCAAAGCCAGGTCAGGAAGAAAGTCAGTGACACTCTTATCCCCAATTAATCACCAAAAAGCTCAAAGTGGAGCTGTAGCTCAAGTGGTAGAGTGCTAACCTTGAGCAAAAACAATCTCAGGACCAGTGCCCAGGCCCTAAGTTTGAGCCCCAGGACCAACACACACACACACACACACACACACACACACACACACACACACACACACACACACACATTACCACTAACAACAACAACACAAATGTACCAAGTATGAAATCAGCATTTACATGCTGAAAATGTCTCAAATACATAACAACAGACAAGTCTGCTAACGTTAGTAGCTGTATCTTCAGAGAGACCCTGCCCCCAGAGAAGTGCACATATGTAGCCTAAAACATATTTCAGGAGACACAGAGGTGTCTGTTAGAACATTCTGCTCTGGGGGGAATGGTTTATGTTTGTGCTATTCAGTATGATAGTCATTACCCACAAATGTTACTGAGCACGTGAAATGTGACAGGTACAACTATAAGAATTGAATTTCCAAT
Source organism: Dipodomys ordii (assembly GCF_000151885.1). Classification (NCBI taxonomy): domain Eukaryota; kingdom Metazoa; phylum Chordata; class Mammalia; order Rodentia; family Heteromyidae; genus Dipodomys; species Dipodomys ordii. The sequence goes on from NW_012267241.1 coordinate 9,412,834, forward strand.
TTTATGTGATTTTTAACTACATTTAAATTTCAGTAACAGCAGACCTTGGGTTACAGCTCCTCATATCTGCTTTCTCAAAGCTTTGCTTTTGAGGCAGCTCTTTACTTAGTAAAGAACTAACAGCTTTGGCTGCCTCAGAGCTCCCAAATTAGAAGGAAGGCTCAAAGTCTTAACAAATAAAGCTTCTGTGGTGCTCGTTATGAAAGAAAATAAGCAGGAAGCAAACTGAATTCAACAAGCAAATTCTGGAAATACCGAGTTGTACAAGTAATGAATGTAAGTCGTTAGATGTGTTGGAGGAAGAAACAGAGAAGGGATTAAATGCATTCTCTGACTGGCCCATATACCCTCAGCTGTCTGTGAAAGGAAAGTTATGTGAAGATTGAGGAGAGTCTGAAATAAAATGATGGGCCGCTGCCCATCCTGACAGGAAAAATTACAAGTTTTAAGGGTGGTGTCCAAGTATTGCAAGAAATATTTAATTTCAGTGGAACAATTCGCTCAGACTCGGGACTAGGAATCGAAACACGCAGTTTATCCGGTTAGGCTTTGTGGATCTCACAAGGATGTGCTAAATAATGTGTTACATTTTTTTAACCCAAAATAGAATGCAACAAACATATTCAAATTCAGTTTTTAAATGGTGTTCAAAAGTATCGTGTCCTCATGTAAGAAACGTGTACGTGTGGTCTTCTTTGGAAAAAGAGGTCTTTACAGATATGATAACATTAAGGATATTGAGATGGAAAGATTATTATCCCAGATTGTCCTAAAAGTAACCATACTGTAGCCTTATCAAAACGGATGCAGATTTGGAAGATATCAGCCTTGAAGACTGAAGTGGTGCGGGCACCAACCAGAGACTTGCATCCTTCTCTTTCCCACTTCTTCCCTACCCTCTCCTCCGCTTTGTCCCCAGCCTCCCGGTCGAGTGCTGGAGAAAGCTCCTCGCGTCTCCATGGCAACTGCTTCAGCATCTCGCCCCGCCCCAGGATGCAGCTTGAAATCTGGCTTCCCGGGCATCTGGCTGGGAGCACTGGGCCTGGCCTCCAGCCAGAACCACGAGATCTCACCCGGCCTTTCCCAGCCCCGGAGGTGTCGCCGCGAGGCGCGGGAGTCCCAGGGAGGGAAGGTACACTGGGGACCTTCATGCCCGCCTTCTCCAAGTGAGTTCCTTTCTGCAAAGATCCCTGGTTCCCAGGCTCTGGGGAGCCTTAGGGCTCCTTCTAGACCATCGCAGGGGGTGCGCATACTGGTTCCTCCATCTCTGGTTTTGAACCCAGAGCAGTGGTGGACACACACAGATTCTTTCCCTGGTGCCAAGTGGCCGTGTGTCGGGTAGCCACTCTCTTGTCCCTTCCAGAAGTCTACTTTTGCCTTACAACCACCACCACCACCACCCCCATCCCTACCCCAGGTTCCTGAAAGCTTCAGAATGAAGATTCCAACCCTTCCCACCCCTCCCCATCTGTTGTGGCCAGGGCTCACCTCCATGCGCCTTTGCAGATCTCTCCCTTCTCTGCCTCTGGGACAGAGGTCACTTCTAGGCCCTGTTGACCACACGGCGTGGTAGAGGAAGAAGTCAGACCCCAGCTCTGCCCTCATAGCTTTGATGTGAGATTCCTCACCTACAGACGGCCTGCTGATCAATAATAACTCCTATGGTTTCTGTGAGAATTTAAATATGGTATTTAAAACATATATTATTTAAAACAACAAATGTTGAAAAATCCACACAGAAGTACTTCTGTTCTGAGACTATTTCCCTGCGATTTTTGCAGGAGACACGATAAAGAAATTGGCTCTTTGAGTCTGCTCAAGCCTTTTCACAGGCTTCTCATTTCTGTCCTCTAGGAACCCTTTGCAATCCTAGATGATCTCTCTCTTTTTTTTTTTCCTAGATGATCTCTTCTGGTAGTATTTCCTCAGCCTCTAGGTAACTGGTTTCCAAATAAGTTGGGAATCACTCACAAATGTGAGGCTAATGAGTTTAGTTCTTTGGTTCTTTCTTTGAAAGCATGGCTGATATTAAGGTTAGTGATGATACTTTCCATAAGGTCTTATGTTTCTAAATCTTAGTTGTGTGATTCTGAGAAGTGTTTTGTCCTTTGTCATGTTTCTGCTTGTTCTTATAACCATACTTAAGGAGAGCTGCCCCTCCTTGAGGATTAAGGTCTTGCAGCTCTGAGCCATTACCACTCAAAAATGTCTGTGAAATGGAGTGTCATCAACCCACCTTCCACAAACTCCAGAAGAGCCTGATGAGGTTATTGCAGTAAAGATGGAGGAGGAAGAGCAGGGTTCTAGTCTCCACTGAAATAGCTGCTACAGCCCAGACACTTTCCGTCAGCATTTCAGGCATTTTCACTATCAGAATTCCCCTGGGCCCCGGGAGGCTCTGAGTCAGCTCGGAGAACTTTGTTGTTGTTGCTGGCTGAGGCCAGAGTTGTACTCCAAGGAGCACATCCTGGAGCTGCAGGTGCTGGAGCAGTTCCTGGCCATCCTGCCCGAGGAGCTGCAGATCTGGGTACAGAAGCACCATCCTGAGAATGGAGAGGAAGTTGTGATTCTGCTGGAGCAAGTGGAGAGAGAGGCTCATGGGCTAGCTGGGCAGGTAAGAAGGACACATGCAGATGAATAGGCACAATGGGTCCAGAACACAAGCATGTCATGGAAAGGAGAAGCTATTAAATTATATTCCTACTCAACACTCCTGAAATGTAGGCGGCTGAATGTACTCAAGGGGGTCCCAGTAAATAGACGTAGCAGCTCTACCTTTTCCCTCCCTTTTCCTGGGTGGAGGACATATCCTGCATTTGTTCTCTGTTATTCTATCCTTGAAGCTCTACCCAATTCCTTTCTTCAGCTTGAGTTAAATCTAACTATTCCCAGGTCTTTTTTTGGACTAAGAAAGGCCGCAGCTGTGGATGAGCTGGTACCTTGGGAAATCACTCCGAAATTACCAAGTAGCCAGCGGAAGCCCTTGAAGCAGCCGCAGCGGCCATCGTGGGAGCTGCCCCCCTTAAGACAGCATGGTGAGGGGCAGGGCTCTGTTCATGGTGGGAGGCGAAGGGCAGGGAACGGGGCACAGCCCACTACACTTATAGGCTGCTTTATTCAAAGGCGTCAAATCTCCCCTCGTGTCTCTTTGCTATGGCACCTTCCACTGTTATTTGACCAACTAAATCAAGTAGCTGAACCTTGCTCTCGGGTATTGTGTGGAGTCATTAAATCTCCAGATTTTGAATCTTTGATGTCAGCTCCATTGGGGTTTTAAAACATTTTAAAGCCCTTTTCACAAATGAGTTTGTATGTGGTGTTCCAATGCAGGAAACAGGTAAAAACATGGTTACTCTGCCTAACGCAACAGGCAGGCAGTCCTAGCCCATAGGTCCCTCCAGGTCAGCATCGCTCCTATCTCTTTTCACTGTAGGCAGCCTCAGAAGTCCTTCTGTGGGGCTGCCTCTTTGTTCCTTGGGCAGCTGCTCCTTTACATGGAGATATAGGAGCAAAATTGTTCCTCCTGTGCTAAGATGACTTTGCTGTCATGTTGTTTTGGATACATTGTTTCTTGGCATCTAACCTGGCTCCCATTGCTTTTTGCATCAGTTGTAAAAGTGATCCAATGAACTTCAGAAATTGTGGGGGAAAAAACTGACCCAAAGTAGCTAGTATATGAATCTTTTGGGGATTGGACTGTGGTTTAGTTGGTAGAGTGCTAGCCAGTGTACAAAAGCATCAGGTACCAAGTTTGAGTCCTGGTCTCAGATCTAAAAGAAAAAAAGAATCTTTTCTTTCATTGAAGGTATTTAAAAAAGAAGTGTAATGGACCAGATGCCTTTGGCTCATGCCTGGAATCCTAGCTACTCAAGAAGCTGAAATCTGAGGATCGCAGTTCAAAGCTAGCCAGGCAGGAAAGTCCGTGAGACTCTTATCTCCAATTAAACACTAGAAAACCAGAAGTGGCACTGTGGCTTAAGTGGTAGAGCACTTGCCTTGAGCTGAAGAGCTCTCAGGCCTAGAATTCAAGCCCCACGACAACCACCACCACCACCAACAACAACAAAAGTGTAATGGATGGACACGGTGGCTCATGCTTGTAATCTTAGCTACTCTGGAGGCTGACATCAGAATGATTTCAATTGAAGACAAAAAGCTCATGAAATCTCTAATCTCAACCAGTAAGAAAACTAGGCATGGTGTACAAATCTGTCATCCCAGCTATGTGGGAAACATAAGCAAACAAATCACAACTCAGGTTGGCAGTGCATAAAAATGGGACCCTATTCAAACATTTAGGAAAGTTAAAAGGGGGGCAAGGGTATGGCTCAAGCAGTAGAGCACCAACCCTAGCAAACAAAGGCACTGAGTTCAAACTCCAGATTACCAAGTAGATAAACAGGTGGGTAGGATAGATAGATAGATAGAGAGAGAGAGAGAGAGAGAGAGAGAGAGAGAGAGAGAGAGAGAGAGAGAGAATGACCATTGTGGGGGGGAGCAGAGTAAGGGACATGGATGAGTAGTAGTGTTTTATTAGAAGATATGTACAGCCAGGCATTGGTGTAATCCTACTTACTCAAGAGGCTGAGATCAGAGGATCCAGGTTTGAAGCCAGCCCAGGCGGGAAAGTCTGTAAGACTCTTATCTTCAATTAAGCACCAAAACTAAAATAAAAAGTCAGAACTGAGCTGTGTGGCTGAAACGGTAGAGTGTTAGCCTTGAGCAAAAATCTCAGGGACAGCATTCAGGCTCTGAGTTCAAGCCTCAGGATTGACACTAAAAAAGAAAAAGAAAAAAAGATGTATAGAAACTTGAAATAGAAAACAGAGTATTAGGATTCTGCAGTACAATGTAGACAGAGCCAAAATCCCATTATGGGCTAACAGAATCGTCTCTTAAGCCCACAACAGATTCTGTGGTACTGAGTCATGTCTTATCAAGGCTTCTACAGATAACTTTAGTCACAGAGCTATGAAATGCTGTTGCAGGATTTGGATAATGATGATGATGAAGCATTAAGGTCACTTTGGAATATGAGCTGTCAAAAAATGAATTTTGCAAAAAAAGATATAATTAATATCATTTCTAAAATAATTTTATCTACACCAGCAATAAACCTGTAATAAATGAGTATGCTATATTTATGACCAAATGTACGAAATGACTTAAATTCACTGTATAATAGCTATATTTAGGCCCACACTATTGAATTTTAATGTTGATTTAACTTAGAATTCTTTTGGCCAGTATCACAGGTTTTTTTTTTAACATTATGCTTTTGACTAGGCCTTGAGAGGACCCTCCAAATCCCTGGCCATCATTTCCTTTCCATATCCCTTCTATCCATTTATATTATTTAAGATACAGGAACCCCCAGCAGTCATGGTCAAACTCAGACAATTCATGTCCCTGGCCATGTGAATTTGCTGTGGTTTGCTTTTGCAGATGTATTTGCAGATGTATTAGCCACTTCTTCTTCTTCTACTTTCTTCTTCTTCTTCTTCTTCTTCTTCTTCTTCTTCTTCTTCTTCTTCTTCTTCTTCTTCTTCTTCTTCTTCTTCTTCTTCTT